>NC_133122.1:8403653-8438653 GCF_033568475.1 Henckelia pumila
TGACCCGACGCATCGCATTCCACCACAAACTCTTGGCAAAAATCTGGCATGCGTAGAACTGGAGCTGTGATAAGGGCTAACTTCAATTCCTCAAACGCCCTCTCTTCTTGAGTATTGCAAACAAAACTATTCTTCTTTAATAAATCAGTGAGTGGTCGTGCTATCTTCCCATAATCCCGAATAAATTTTTGGTAATACCCTGTCAATCCAAGGAACCTGCGCAAGGCCTTTAAATTCAGAGGCGTTGGCTAGTTACGTACACTCACTATTTTCTCAGGATCCACCTGAACCCCCTGACCCGAGATGATGCGCCCTAAATATCCCACCTGATCCAGTCCGAAGTGACATTTTTTTTGATTCAAAACCAGTGCATGTGCCTTCAACACTCCCAGTACCACTTACACATGAACCAAATGCTCATTCCAATCTCTACTATATATTAAAATATCATCAAAAAATACCAGAAAAACTTCTGCAAATAGGGTCGGAATACCTCATTCATCGTCGCTTGGAATGTGGCAGGGGCATTTTTTAGCCCAAAAGGCATGACCAAAAACTCGTTGTGGCCCTCATGGGTTCGAAACGCTGTTTTTGGTACATCTTTCGCTTGGACCCTGATTTGATGATAGCCCGATTTAAGGTCCAGCTTGGAAAAATGCCGTGCCCCATGTAACTTATCAAATAGCTATTCAATCACAGGAATCGGGTATTTATCAGCAACAGTAATTTCATTCAATGCTCTGTAATCGACACCAAAACGCTAGCTACCATCCTTCTTCTTGACTAGGATAACCGGGCTCGAATACGGACTATTACTTGGCTGAATCACCCCGGACGTCAACATATCTCCTACCATATGCTCAATTTCATCTTTCTGCCGGTGAGCATATCTATAAGGTCCAACCGACACCGGTCCACAACCTTCCTTGATTACAATTGCATGGTCATGGCTACGCTTGGGAGGTAAGTCCTGGGGTTCATGAAAGACCCCTGCATGTGCCGCAAGAATGCGTTGAAGATCCTTGTTAGCCGTTAATGTGATGTTCGAATGTGTTCCATCCGTATCCCCTTGCCATTTCAGTACTACTGCCCCACAAAATTCTAGTGCGACGAACTTGACAATAGATTTGAGAGATACCACTGATCGGTTGAGTGTTGGGTCACCGTGTAGCACCACCGTACGTCCTTCCCAACTAAATTGCATCTGCATTTTTTGCCAATTCAACATGATATCTCCCAAAGTGCGTAACCAATCAACCCCTAAAATCAAGTCAATTCCACCCAAATCAAATAAATAACCCTCAATCGTTACATCGCACTGGTCCAACTCCACACAGAGTTTCTTGCACACGCCCTGGCAAGTGATGCGACCCCCATCTCCTAGGCAAACAGCGAAATGCACCCCCATATCCACCTCTAATCCCAACTCCGCAATCAGCTCCCGTGAGACAAAATTATGGCTCGCTCCACTATCCACCATCGCAACCACTTCATGCCCCAATATTCTCGCTCTCATCTTCAGTGTCTGAGGTTGGTCAATGCCAGTGATGGAATACAAAGTAAATTCCAACGTGTTATATTCCACTTTCGGCGTTCCAGCCCATAGCCCATCTTCCCCCAACGGCGGTGACTCCTCCTCTCCCGTTCCAATGACCGACTCACCATCAGTACCTTCTTCTTCCTCCTCGGCCAGAATAGTGACTCTCAAACTCTTGTTGGCGCAGATATGCATCGGGTGATAAGGCTCGCCACATTTAAAACAAAGGCCCGTTTCACGCCGATGAAGAAACTCCTGGTGAGAAAAGATCCTGCCATCACGAGCTTTAAGTGGCGGGCCCCAGCCATGTTACCGCTCCGATCAGTGCCCCCACTTCCACCATATGTAGCTCGCGACCCTCCTCCCATCGATGTTTGGACAAAGGGTTTACGCGTGGCTACGTCTCCTTGACTCGGGGCTTTAGAACTCCCAGAAAATGAACTATAGGGCTTACTGCGTTCTATGTCATGGGATTGGGCCTGAGAAGCCCAACCCAAGCCTGAAAAAGACATACGCTCTGGGCCCACTCCGAACCCACTTCCGTGTTTTCCCCGATCCAACACCGCCCCGTACAGTTCCATCTCCAATCCTCTTGCTAACATCATGGCGCGATCCACCATCCGAGGATTATGGACAATCATGCGCCGCCGTATCTCCTCCCTCAATCCACTCATGAAGTAACCAAGACACTGATCTTCGTGGATATCTCCCACCTGTGCCACCAGCCTTTCGAATTTCTCGATGTAAGTCCCGATCGGAAATTCCCCTTGTTGCAAGGAAGCGATCAACTCATATGGATTCGCCTCAATTCCCTCCATATCGTTTGAGGAGCTCTTCCGCCAGCCTATCCCAGGTCATAGTTGGAATCCTTGCTTTCATCCAGTGGTACCAGTGCACTGTGGGTCCTTGCATACATATATAAGCCAACTTGAGCTTACACTCCCGAGGCGTATCATGAACCTCAAAGTATTGCTCCATCTTCCCCAACCAGCCCATGGGATCTTCGCCCTCAAACATCGGTAATTCAATCTTCTTCAGCGTCGCCTTCATCTCTTCCACCATATCATCCTTGCTATTACCACCAACTCCTGTGGCACTCTCCCCTTTCTCCTGCATATCCTCAACTCGTATGGTGTTGATACGCTCCCCACCCTGCGCTTTAATCATCTGCTCTATCAAAATTTTCAAGTCCCCAAAACCATCGAGAGTTCGATCAATCTTCTCCAATCTACCCTGTACCTACAACATATTCTCCTGCAACCCACTCACCGACTTCTCCATAGCTTCGAATTTAGCTTCAGCGCGAGTACTCGTCATCTTTTATCCGGCAGGTCGGACCAATGTTGTGTTCTTCAGAAAATGAAAGATTAACACGAAGAACACAAGTGTATTACAATGAATAAAACCCAGAGTAAAATCTCTGTTACAATACTATCTCCCTAGCTAAGTGCTAGTCACTCTTCACGTGTAAAATCTCTAACTGACTTCCCCCCATACACTTCATTTCTGTTATATAACCCCACCCCCTTCACGTGTATTTCCCTTGGATCTCCTAACATATACATTAACAATCTTGGGCTTCCAATTGTCCTTTCCACTTGGTCTTTCTGGGCATGAAATCTCTGGGCCTGCTGTCTCTCTATTTTACATCATTGTATTTGGGTTCATAACATTTTCATGCATAAATAATGCATCAAGGTGTTGGATTCGTGCCACCATGGGTGCCCATGTTGGGAGCACCGTGCGCATGGGCGGGCAGCCCCATGCGGCACATAGCGCAAACGATCGAGTAAATTGATGATTCTCATGGCAAAAACATTTTTTCTCTGGAGTTTGCATGCATAAATAAGGCATGTAAGTGGTCATATTCGCATTTGGCCCAAAAAAAAAATTTTAAAAAAAGAAAAATTTTATTATGATTCCTCGGCCTAAAAATCCACTTTTCCTGAAACTTGGGTTTTTTTCCTAAGTATACTATAGGGGGAGGAGGGTGTTTGGCCGTGGGGTTGGTTGAGGTGTTGAGGCAATGCATGCCATTGCCCCCCATTCTCGGCCAACCTCATGCCAACCCAACCCAATAACCGCCGCCTCCGGCCCGTTTTCCGCCGGCGACCGGATATTAGGGAAATGACGCGTGAGGGTTTGTGGTCGGAACATGGGCAAAACAAAACGTGTGAGTGCCTGGATATTAGGCAAATAAAACGTGCGCGTGCGCATGCGCAATGCGGCACTTGGCACTTGGGCATGTCGGGCACGGCGGCGTGCGCGTGTGGTCGGAACATAGGAGAAGCAAAACGTCTGGATATTAGGCAAATGAAATGTGCGCATTGCGCATGCGCAATGCGGCACTTGGCACTTGGGCACATCGTGCACGGCGGCGTGCAAGTGTGGTCGAAACATGGGCGAAGCAAAAAGTCCGGATATTAGGCAAATGAAACGTTCGCGTGCGCATGCACAATGCGGCACTTGGCACTTGGGCACATTGGGCACGGCGGCGTGCGCGTGTGATCGAAATATGGGCGAAGCAAAACGTCCGGATATTAGGTAAATGAAACGAGCGCGTGCACGTGCGCGTGCGCATGCGCAATGCGGCACTTGGCACTTGGGCACGTCGGGCACGGCGGCGTGCGCGTGTGGTCGAAACATGGGCGATGCAAAACGTCCGGATATTAGGCAAATGAAACATGCGCATGCGCAATGAGGCACTTGGCACTTGGGCATGTCGGGTACGGTGGAGTGCGCGTGTGGTCGGAACATGGGCGAATCAAAACGTCTGGATATTAGGCAAATGAAACATGCGCGTGCGCGTGTAAATGCGCAATGCGGCACTTGGCACTTGGCACTTGGGCGCGGCGGCGTGCGCATGTGGTTAGAACATGGGCGAAGCAAAACGTGCGAGCGCCCGGATATTAGGCAAATGAAACGTGCGCGTTTAGCATGCATTCGGAACATGGGCGAAGCAAAATGTGCGAGTGCCCTGATATTAGGAAAATGAAACGTGCACGTGCGCGTGTGGTCGGAACATTGGCGAAGAAAAATGTGCGAGTGCCCGGATATTAGGCTAATGAAACGTGCGCGTGCGCATGTGCGGAACTTGGCACGGCGGCGTGCGCGTGTGGTCGGAACATGGGCGAAGCAAAACGTGCAAGTACCCGGATATTAGGCAAATGAAATGTGCGCGTAGGCGGCACTTGAGCACGTCGGCGTAAGCATGTGGTCGGAACATGGACAATGTAAAATGTGCTCGTACTTGGCACTTGGTACTTGGGTGTGTGCATCCCCAAAACTTGGGAAAATGAAACGTGTGTGTACTTGGCACTTGACACTTGCCCGTGATCCACGAAAAAGGTACCTAAGTTGCAAGCTCCATGGAAAAGAAATGAAAGTAAATGTGGCACGTAACTCAAACGTTCGAGTAGCATGAATGATTCAAATTAAACAATGTTGTTATCCTTCGTGCAAATAATGCATCTAGGGCATCGAAATCGGGCCACCATGAGTGCCCAAGTTGGGGGCAGTGTGCGCACGGGCGGGCGGCCACGTGCGGCACGTAGCGTAAACGAGCGAGCCAAACTTTGATTCTCACGGCACAATGTGGTTTTCTCTCGAGTTTTAATGCATAAATAATGCATCTAAGGCGTCGGATTCATGCAACCATGAGTGCCCAATTTGGGGGCACCGTGCACACGGGCGAGCGGCCACGTGCGGCACGTAGCGCAAACGAGCGAGCCAAACTATGATTCTCACGGAACAATTTTGTTTTCTCTCGAGTTTTCATGCATAAATAATGCATATAAGGCGTCGGATTCGTGTCACCATGAGTTCCCAAGTTGGGGGCACCGTGTGCACGGGAGGGCTGCCTCGTGCGGCATGTAGCGCAAACGAGTGAGCCAAACTATGTGTAGTAAACCGCATTTCTAATTAGTGATTAATGAGTAATTAATCACGTGATCATGTCTAGATTAAGTAAAACATGATTAAGTAAGTTCCTGCTGGGATAACGGACTTCAGAAATGGATTCAGAACACTCGAATTAGTTGAATTGGTTCAGCAAGTTCGGACGCTCCGA
Organism: Henckelia pumila; assembly: GCF_033568475.1. Taxonomy (NCBI): domain Eukaryota; kingdom Viridiplantae; phylum Streptophyta; class Magnoliopsida; order Lamiales; family Gesneriaceae; genus Henckelia; species Henckelia pumila. The sequence goes on from NC_133122.1 coordinate 8,409,260, forward strand.
ACTGGAGTTCGGAGGATCCGAAGAGGATCGGAGGCTCCGTCGGTGGGATCGGAGGACCCGAACAGGGTTAGGGCTTACATCATCAACTACGTCAGCAAGGTGACATCATGGATGACATCACTGATGGGACTTCGGAGGACCCGAAGTAGAGATCGGACGGTCCAATCGTGTTCGAACGATCCGAAGTCATGATCGGAGGATCCGAACCAGTTCAGAGGGCCCGAAGCCGAGTTCGGATGGCCCGAACGTCGTCTATAAATAGACGAGCCGAGGCTCATTTGTGACTCACACATTTTCTCTCTTCTCTCTCAATTCCTAAGCCTTCTAACTCAGATCTAGGGAGATCTAGGCATCCTACGAGGAATTCGGAAGTGGCTTAGTGATCTAGACGTCGTCGCGGAGCTACGGCCTAGTTTTGAGGCTATCGTCAGCAAAGGACTAACGACGGACGCAGGTATAGCTTTGGAATCCTAAAAATATTTAGGAGTATGCAATAGCTTAATTAAGGCTTTTAGAGCTTAATTGTTGATGCATGGATGTTTGCATTGTAGTAACAGTAGACTGGACTAGTAGGCTTGGAGTCTAGGTCAGTGGAGCTAGGTTTGACCAGCAGTGTTAGAGGTACGTAAGTACTAACCGAGATAGCCGGCATGATATATTTGCTTATATGTTGCATGAGTATGTGCTATATGTTTTATCATGTTTTAGCATGTTTTACCGTCTTAGCACATACATGATTTTACGTGTGACTGCATCTGGAGAGATGTGAGTCATTGACAGTCTCCATAGGGAACGATGATCTCATTTTGGATTCGAGTCAGGTATGACAGTTTCCATATGGGACTTGTATCCTGTCTTGGATTCGGGTCAGGATGGGGTTGGCTCAGCCCTGATATGGAATATACGAGTACCCCGCAGAGTAGCTCTCTAGCCGGTACTGTATATTCTCGGCGCCATGAGCAAGTGTTTTCACTTGAGTTTTAAATCATCTGTGTGTGCATATTTGTATTTATATCATTGCTTCGTATTGAGCGTTCCAGCTCACGCCCCTGTGTTTGGGTATTGTGTACCTTGTGGCGGGGCAGGTTTGAGGCTGGACGGTCCAGGCGGCTCTCAGCAGGATTGAGCTTGGGGAGTGCGAGGTTGTAGAGGGTAGGGATTTATTTACCCTGAACCTTTGATTTGGTTGTATAACAGTATTTATACACTTGTGATAGCTTCGGTTGTATTCTGCCGATTGGATTTGTTGTATTTTTATCCGCACTTTACGCTTAAAGCTTTTATTACGTGCGCTTTTACTATAACTCTGATTAGGTAGTGGATCCGGGTTGGGTCGCTAAATTTTTGGTATCAGAGCGATGCATTGCACTGGGAATTTTGTAAAGCGGATTAAGTAATTATCTGTTCTTATGTAACAGATGGCAAATTACGACGAGAGTCACGGTAGCGTAGACGGCGATCGTTGGGGTGATCCGAACGATCGTAGACGTCGGGGACAGCCCGAGGAGTGCAGGTGAGTGAGCATGCGTAGATTCAAGGAAGTTAGCCCGAAGCCTTTGACGAGTGGTGAGACAGCCGAATAGGCGGAGGATTGGATGGAGAGGATGGAGCAGTGCTTCCAGGAATTCCGTTGCACGGCTGAGGATAGGATGGAGATTCTTGCCTTTATGCATGAGGGCAGAGCGAGGAAGACTTGGGTGGAGTTTCGTACTGCTTATCAGAGATTTTATTTTCCTCCAGCTCTTTGTCAGGCGAAAGCTAGTGAGTTGTTGAGTTTGCGACAGGGGACGATGATGATCGAGGAGTACCAGCAGAAGTTCTTTGATCTGCTACCTTTTTGTCCTCATATTGCTGATAGTTCTATGGCAAAGTTTGATAATTTCCTTCAGGGTTTGAATCCTGATATTCATCGTGTAGTGACCCTTACCCGGATCACCTACTAAACAGAACTTAGGCATGCAATTAACTTAATTAAACAAATATCAGAATAGAACTGCGGAATCCATAAACAAAATATACAATCCCACAAAAAGGAATCTGTAATTTATCCAATAATATACAACCAAATCGAATAGCTGTATAAACCCAAACAACAGTAATAAAACCTAAGCGAACCTCCAGCTGGCCAACCACTGACTAGCCCCTCCTGGATCCACCCTCCTCGTCCAATCGCAAACCTGCCCCATGGAATAGGGTGTCCAGAAAATACAGAGATACGAGACGTGAGCATAAAACGCTCAGTACGAGAGTATGAGTATACATGCATGCAAAGTGAACTCCCTATAGACTCGAGGTCAAGGATCAGATAACAGAGATAGACCGGGCCCTGGTATGTAGCATGCTGTGCCGTCGCTTCAGGAGGTGGCTCCCATACCGAGATAACCGTGGATACGCCGGACCCAAATCGATGGAAGTCCATCCACTAACAGGATAGGGTACAACCCTACTAACAGACATCTCGAAAGAGATACATCAAGATGCAAATGAATGCAGCATAATATCATGGCATATAACTCATGCAGTCACATAATACATGCATACTCAGTCAAGATATCTCAAACAGTACTTTCGTACCTCAAAACAGTGCAAGCTCTACCAACTCTAGGTCCACGCCTATAGTCTGCTCTACACTGCCAAATGATACTACTATCATTAAAGTGCTCTAAAAGCCTTAACTAAGCTATTGCATACTCCTAAATATTTATAGGAAGCAAAAGCTATACCTTCGTCCGTCGTTAGCCCTTTGATGTCGATGCCTCCAGAACTTGGGCACAACTCAGCTACGACTACCGAACGCCTTGCCGACCTCCGGACCAAGCCTAAGAAGACTAGAACAGCTCCAAAAGGACTAAAATGGCAAGGAAACCTCGGAATTGGCAATTGAAAGTGAAGCCTCGGCCTTCTATTTATAGACAACGATCGGAACTTCCGATCCTTGATCGGAACGTCCGAACCTCGATCGAAATGTCCGATCCTGCCATCGGAGCTTCCGAAGATCCTGATCTGCCACGTGTCAAAATATCACTTGTTGACTCCGGATAGGGGTGATCGGAGCTTCCGGTCCTGATCGGAGCTTTCGATCTAGCCACACGTCATGCCTGACGTAATATGATCGGAGCTTCCGATCCTGCATCGGAGCTTCCGATCCTGTTCGGAAATTCCGAACCCTACCCAAGTAATTATGATTAATTCCTTAATTACTGATTTTGGTTACGGGCTACTACATTCTCCCCCACTTAAGATATTTCATCCTCGAAATCAGATCTTAAGTACCGAATGCAAAAACAGAAATCTGAAACATTCTTTATTCAAATCAAACGTTTACAGAGTTTGCAACTGAATACAACTCAAAGAATGAAATGAAAACAACTCAGGATGGTCTTTACGCATCCTGTCCTCAAGCTCCCAAGTAGCTTCCTCAGTGCCTCGGCGCTGCCACTGAACTAAAACCAAAGGAATGACTTTGTTCCGTAAAACCTTATCCTTATAATCCAGGATACGAAGAGGTTTCTCAACATAAGTCAAATCCTTGTCTACCTGAACCTCAGACCGCTGCAGAATATGAGATTCATCCACCACATACCGTCGCAACAGAGATACGTGGAACACGTCGTGAATACTGGATAGATGTGGTGGCAAAGCTAGTCGATAAGCCAAATCGCCAATGCTCTCCAAGATCTCAAACGGACCGATAAACCTGGGAGACAACTTGACCTTAAGGCCAAATCTGAGAATCTTGCGGAAAGGTGACACTCTCAGAAACACTTTCTCCCCGACCTCGAACTGCAAAGGCCTACGCTTGATATTAGCATAGCTGGCCTGACGATCCTGTGCAGTCTTAATCCGTTTCTTGATTTGATCAACAATATCTATCGCCTGTTGTATAAACTCCGGTCCCTCAGCCTGTCTCTCCCCCACTTCTTCCCAGAAGAGTGGAGTACGACAACGTCGCCCGTAAAACGCCTCAAAAGGTGCCATCCCAATACTAGTATGATAGCTGTTGTTGTAAGCGAACTCGATCAACGACAAATGATCTTGCCAGGCTGAACCAAAATCCATGACACACGCTCTAAGCATATCCTCTAACGTACGGATAGTGCGCTCTGACTGACCATCAGTCTCCGGATGATAGGCTGTACTCAAACTGAGAGTAGTACCCATCACACGCTGAACACTCCCCCAGAATCTAGAAGTAAACCTGGGGTCCCGATCGCTGACAATGCTCGCAGGCACTCCATGAAGTCGGACGATCTCCTGAATGTACATCCGTGTCATGCGATCCACAGAGTACTCTCGACTATAGGCAATGAAATGCGCTGACTTGGTGAGTCGGTCCACCACAACCCAGATAGCATCACAGTTCCTCGGGGATACCGGCAAATGGGTCACAAAGTCCATTGTGATAAACTCCCATTTCCATTCCGGAATAGGCAGACTGTGAAGAAATCCTCCAGGTCGTCGGTGCTCTGCCTTGACCTGTTGACACACCAAACATCTCGAAACAAACTGATAAACACTGCGTTTCATTCCCTTCCACAAGAAACGAGTACGGAGATCCTTGTACATCTTGTTGCTCCCAGGATGAATACTCAACTTAGTGCGATGTGCCTGAGACAAAATCTCCTCTCGCAACTCTTCATCCTGTGGAATCACAAGCCTACCAGACAAACACAGAAAGCCATCTGACTGATAATGAAATCCAGACGAGCTACCCTCGTTAGCTAGACGAGCTAAACGCTGGGTCTTCAAATCAGACATCTGAGCATCTCGGATCCGCGAATACAAGGCTGGCTCAGATAATATCGCAAACATCTGGATACTCTGCATACCTTTCTTATGCTTGAAGGTATAACCTGAAGTACAACAGTCACTGATCGCACTAGACATCGAACAAGTCTGAAGTGCGGATAGTCGCACCTTGTGACTCAAAGCATCAGCGGTGAGATTAGCAGCTCCTGGATGGTACTTAATCTCGCAATCATAGTCCTTAAGCAAATTCATCCAACGTCTCTGCCTCATGTTCAACTCCGCCTGAGTGAACAAATACTTGAGACTCTTATGGTCGGTGAAGATCTCAAATTTCTCGCCATACAGATAATGACGCTAGATCTTCAAAGCGAACACAATGGCTGCTAACTCCAAATCATGGACTGGGTAGTTGTCCTCGTGAAGCTTCAGCTGTCTAGAAGTGTATGCGATCACATGCCCATTCTGAGTCAGGACAGAGCCTAACCCCTGAAGAGAAGCATCCGTGTAAACTACATACCCTCCAGATCCTGACGGTAATGCCAACACCGGCGCAGAAGTCAACCGTCGTCGAAGCTCATGGAAATTCTCCTCACACTCGGAGGACCACTCGAAATCCACACCCTTGCGGGTAAGCTGCGTCAACGGTCGAGTTAACTGAGAGAAGTTCAGAATGAAGCGACGATAATACCCTGCTAGACCCAGAAAACTACGGATCTCAGCAACTGTCGTCGGACGCGACCAATTAAGTACCGCTTCAATCTTGCTTGGATCAACAGAAATCCCCTCCCTGGATATGATATGGCCAAGAAAGACCACTCTATCTGAAACGACCCTAACTACTCGCTACTAGACTATAATTAAAATAAAGGAAAATTACGGATTTTTAAAAATTTTGCCATGACCTATTTGTAAAACAAATAAGCCATCAAGACTCAAATAGCAATTTAAATAAGGAAAGAAAATTGACTTCAAAACTTAAGTGCGTTAAACATAAACATGCAATCCTAGTAACCACCTCCCGGTTACAGCATAAAGTAAACTAAAGCATTTAAAATTAATTCCAACGATAATCATAAACTTGCAAAAGCGGAAAACGTCTTCAAAACATAAGCTGTAGCACAGGAAATGCACATCCTGGCTATAAATACTACAAGATCTCAAATAATACTTCATTATTACAAATTCGATAACTGTGCAGAAAAACATAAACTAAAAGGAAGAAACGGACACTGGGCCTTGCACTACCGATGGCCTCATCCCAGTAGATCACGCCCCTCCGTCTCCTCCACAAAATCCTCACCTGCAAACATTCAAGCATAGTGAGTCTAAAGACTCAACAAGCATAACTAGGATAATAACAAGGGTTTAAAATACGTGATGCAAAAACTCAACTTAAACTGTAATATGCATGAAACTAGAAAGATATAGAAATCATGCATTAATGAACTCACACTATGATAAACTTTAACTTTCATAACATTCAACTTAGACTCATGCATAACTGAAAGACTGACATCAATGCAAAACGAGTCAACTAAAATTGTGAAACTTTAACTTTTAAACTTTTCTTTACTTTTTCCTCTTAGAAATCCGATCCCTGATTTGTGACCTCTGTTTCGATCATGATCATGGCTGCAGTGCACTATGCCGGCAAGACGACGAGATTTCTCCCGATGAACTTAACCCCTCTATGGCAAGGAGACCGAGATGCCTCCCGATCCCACATTGCCCCTCTGTGGCAAGGGTAAACAAGATGTCTCTTGCTCCTTGCCTAACCTCTATAACCTCTTGGTGAGTAGATCGAGGCATCCCCCGGCCTAGCAACACCCCTCTTGTCACAAACAGATTACTTCATTCAAAAATATTTGCTTTTTTTTCCCTTTTCATTTATAAAGACTCAACTCATACATTAAATGGCATGCAAACAAGTAAACTTCCTTTTTCTTTATTAAACTCAAGAACACGTCAAATGCACACGAATAAGCAATCTTTAAGACATGAGACTCGACTCGAAAATGTGAGTTTAAGGTGGATGAGTGGCTGCCCCAAAGTCCAAAGAAGACAACTTACCCAACACAATCCTCAAACTTGACTTAACTCGAGCAAGTAAACCGAAAAGCCCTTAACTTTGTCATGCCTTATCCAAAACCCGTCCCGCTTGAACCGACACTCAACAAACACTCCAAATCATCCCAAGGAATAGGTGGTATCATCAAAAGATCAAAAGAGCAAATTTACAAAACACAAAAATCGGACAGCCCCTATTCAAAGGAAAAATCTGCACTTGCACCCAATTTTGAAAAATCCATAACTCACTCAATTCTTATCCGAATCGAGCCCATTTTATATCGACGCGACCACAACATCATGAACTTTACCATGGAATAGCCTACCCCTGCCCAGACCTCAGCCACGACCCTGCCCTGCCCCGTGAACAGTGCTGCCCTGCACACTCACACACCTCCAATTCCAACAATTCAAACACTTAGCCCACTTTCCTCAACTTATCTCCACACCAAACACCCAAACACCTCAAATAACCTCTCTTAGGACTTTTGCCAAACACTTGGGCTACACTCAATCCACACTTTCACAACACATATCAAGAACATCAAGAATTAACCATCAAAACTCCAAAATGTTGAACAATCAATCAAGACCAATGCAAGACCATTAAATACTTCAACATCAATTAAATTTCAGCCCCTACACATGCAAAATTTTGAAATTTAGGTCCTTATACATTCTGAAAATTCGAATTTTGGCAAGAACATCCATATAAATCCATGTCATTGCACATATACTCAACATTAAATCACATAAACTCAACCCCATAACACATTTAGCAAAATCAGCCCCTTAAATGCCAAAATTTGAAACCCTAACATCACAACATCATGCATTTTCGAAATTATTGCAAGAAGTCTTAAGGGTGGGGGTAGATATTGCTTGAATGTTAGCCCAAAGAAATAGTTACACTTGCCTTCACCAATCTACCAACAAATTTCGAACAAGAAGAGGAGATGAGAGTGGAACTTCAACCAAACACCAAGCTAAAGCACCTAGGGGAGCTTCTCCGGTGGCTGGGATGGCGGCAGGCGGCGGCGGACGGCGGCTGGGCGGCGGCTGGAGGGGTTGGACGGCTTCTTCAAGGGAGAGGGGAGAAGTGGGCGGCTAGGGCTAGGGTTTGGGAGTTAGGGTTTGTGTTTTGATTTTTTTTTAATTGAAATGTTTTAATGATAGTGTAAATTAAAAGTGTAGTGTATTGTGTGTAGTGTTTTAAAATTTTACTTGTACTAGCAAAAGTACTACTTGTACTATTAAAACTTTTTACCTCAAACTTTTTGCTATTTTCAAACTTCTAAATTTAAAATTTCAACTCACAACATTTTGATTGAAATTCCACTAACCCGGATTTAATAAAATCCTATTTTATGGGAAATTTAGGAAATAACCCAAGAAAATGATAAAATTGCTTTTTGACCCCTAAAAGTTCAAAATTTGCATTTTTGGCCAAAACCCCCCTTTTACCTCTAACTTAAAATCTTAAAATTAAAAATCTTGAAAATAAACCACCGAAGCCCACCGTCGTCGCCTGCCTGGATAAAAATTACTAACTAAACAGTTCAAGGCATTTAATTCAAATAAGTCAAGCAAGGCTAACTTTAACTGAAAGTTAAACAATTAACTTCAAGAAATTTAAAATATAAATACTAAAAATAATTTTAGGCATGATTTTCAAATTTTAGAAGTTCTTGGTGCTACACTATCCATCCAGAACTCACACTTGCTCAGCTTGGCGTACAACTGCTCATCTCGAAGAGTCTGTAGTACCAACCGCAAGTGAGAAACATGCTCTTCCGTATTACGTGAATACACCAAGATGTCGTCAATGAAGACCACGACAAACTTGTCCAAGTACTCCCTGAAGACACGGTTCATCAAATCTATGAATATAGCTGGCACATTAGTCAAACCAAATGGCATCACTAGGAACTCGTAATGCCCATAGCGAGTACGGAATGCAGTCTTGGCTACGTCCTAATCACGGACTCTCAACTGATGAACCCAGATCTCAAGTCAATCTTGGAGTAAACTGACGTGCCCTGCAGCTGGTCAAACAAGTCATCAATACGAGGCAACGGATACTTGTTCTTCACAGTGACTCGATTCAGCTGCCGATAGTCAATGCACAGCCGCATCGACCCATCCTTCTTCTTCACGAAGAGAACAGGAGCTCCCCAAGGAGATACACTAGGACGAATGTACCCCTTGTCTAAAAGATCCTGTAGCTGATTCTTCAACTCACGCATCTCTGACGGAGCCAGACGATACGGTGCTCTAGAAATAGGCAAAGTACCCGGCATCAACTCTATGCCAAACTCGACTTCCCTAGCAGGAGGAAAACCCGGAATCTCATCAGGAAACACATCTGGAAATTCATCCACAACAGGAATGCTCTCTATCCAAATACTTTCAGCGGACAAATCAACTGCATAGATAAGGTAGCCTTCCCCGCCAGACTCTAGAGCTCTACAGGCTCTCAAAGCTTATACCAAAGGCATCGGGGGTCGCGCTCCCTCACCATAGAAAAACCAATTCTCACTCCCCTCTGGATGAAAGCGTACTAATTTCTGATAGCAGTCCACTGAAGCTCGATAGGTAGTCAACATATCTATTCCCAGAATGCAATCAAAGTCGTCCATCTCCAGGACCATGAGATTCGCTAACAGAATGTTCCCTTTGAACTCCAAAGGGCAACCCATCACCAGACGCTTAGCCAAAGCAGATTGGCCCGTCGGAGTAGAAACAGACATCACTACGTCTAGTGCAATGCATGGTAACTTATGCCTCTTAACAAAACGTGCAGAAATGAAGGAATGAGATGCACCAGTGTCAATAAGTACAAGAGCAGGTATACCATAAAGCATAAATGTACCTGCGATGACTTTCTCATTCTCCTCCACAGCCTGATCATGTCTCAGGGCAAACACCTGGCCAGAAGCTCGTGGCCTCAAATGAGAACTCCCAGCAGACTGTCCCTGCGACCTCTGCTGTACGGTGGCCTGAGAACCCGATCCAGAACCAGAACTAGAACCGCCTCCCCCAGACAGTGGAAAATCTCTCCGGATATGACCAGTCTCTCCACAACGAAAACAAGCTCCAGAAGCTCTACGGCACTTGTCGGATGGATGGTTCTTCCCACAGTGATCACACTTGTCCTTCTTACCGTAACGAACAACACCTCCAGAACCAGAGGAAGAAGAAGATCCAGACTTCTTGAAAGTTTGGGCACGGGGACCCAAAGAACTAGAAGGCCTCGATTGAGGGAAAGACCTGTTTCGCCGAATGCTGTTCTTCGCCTGATGACAACGGCTCACCAATCCCTCGTAGGACATGTCGTCGCCAACTGCCACACGGTCATGGATCTCAGGGTTAAGGCCCTGAAGGAACAGATTATACTTCATCTCTGAGCTATCAGCAATCTCGGGGCAATAGGATAGCAGATCAAAGAACCTCTGCTGATACTCATTAATAGACATGGCTCCCTGTCGCAGACTCAGTAGCTCGCATGCCTTCGACTGTCGGAGTGCAGGAGGAAAATACCGCTTTTGGAAAGTTGTGCGGAACTCGGCCCAGGTGGCCACTCCTCTCGCCGCAACAAAAGGTGTCGAAGTAAACCTCCACCACCTGCGCGCACGCCCGTCTAGAAGATAGCCAAGGGTCTCCACCTTCTGCTCCTCGGTGCATTGGAAAGTCTGAAAAGTCGTCTCCATGCGGGCTAACCAGTTTTCCGCATCCTCCGGAGACTCACCTCCAACTAAGAGCTTAGGACCCATAGCTAAGAATCGACGAACAGTGAAACGCTCGTCGTCATGGTGACGATGACGCCGTTCTCGACGAGGCTCCCGGTCGGCATCACCCCAACGCCCACCAACACTGCCATGAGAACTCTGGTCGTCACGATTTGACATCTACAAAAATACCTCAAGATGAGACTAAATCCCAAGAATTCTTTTGCATGCTCTAATACCATAAATGTAGTGACCCTTACCCGGATCACCTACTAAATAGAACTTAGACATGCAATTAACTTAATTAAACAGATATCAGAATAGAACTGCGGAATCCATAAACAAAATATACAATCCCACAAAAAGGAATCTGTAATTTATCCAATAATATACAACCAAATCGAATAGCTGTATAAACCCAAACAACAGTAATAAAACCTAAGCGAAGCTCCAGCTGGCCAACCACTTACTAGCCCCACCTGGATCCACCCTCCTCGTCCAATCGCAAACCTGCCCCATGGAATAGGGTGTCCAGAAAATACAGAGATACGAGACGTGAGCATAAAACGCTCAGTACGAGAGTATGAGTATACATGCATGCAAAGTGAACTCCCTATAGACTCGAGGTCAAGGATTAGATAACAGAGACAGACCGGGCCCTGGTATGTAGCACGCTGTGCCGTCGCTTCAGGAGGTGGCTCCCATACCGAGATAACCGTGGATACGCCGGACCCAAATCGATGGAAGTCCATCCACTAACAGGATAGGGTACAACCCTACTAACAGACATCTCGAAAGAGATACAGCAAGATGCAAATGAATGCAGCATAATATCATGGCATATAACTCATGCAGTCACATAATACATGCATACTCAGTCAGGATATCTCGAACAGTACTTTCGTACCTCAAAACAGTGCAAGCTCTACCAACTCTAGGTCCACGCCTATAGTCTGCTCTACACTGCCAAATGATACTACTATCATTAAAGTGCTCTAAAAGCCTTAACTAAGCTATTGCATACTCCTAAATATTTATAGGAAGCAAAATCTATACCTTCGTCCATCGTTAGCCCTTTGATGTCGATGCCTCCAAAACTTGGGCACAACTCAGCTACGACTACCGAATGCCTCGCCGACCATCGGACCAAGCCTAAGAAGACTAGAACAGCTCCAAAAGGACTAGAATGGAAAGGAGAACTCGGAATTGGCAATTGAAAGTGAAGCCTCGGCCTTCTATTTATAGACAACGATCGGAACTTCCGATCCTTGATCGGAACGTCCGAACCTCGATCGGAACGTCCGATCCTGCCATCGGAGCTTCCGAAGATCCTGATCTGCCACGTGTCAAAATATCACTTGTTGACTCCGGATAGGGGTGATCGGAGCTTCCGGTCCTGATCGGAGCTTCCGATCTAGCCACACGTCATGCCTGACGTAATATGATCGGAGCTTCCGATCCTGTTCGGAACTTCCGAACCCTACCCAAGTAATTATGATTAATTCCTTAATTACTGATTTTGGTTACGGGCTACTACACATCGGATGGTTGCAGTGGGCGGCGATGGGACTTACGAGGATTTGGTGGACCGTTTTTGCCAGGCCGAGGACAGTATTCGGAGGAACAGGGGACTTTACTCTTCTTCTTCCAGGCCAGCGAGCTCTAGTCCTTTGGGTACGAGAGGACAGTCCTTCAAGAAGCCAGGAGGTACTTCTTCTTCCTCTGGATCTGGTGGAGTGCATCATTTTGGTGGACAGAGACCGAACCGGTGTACTCAGTGTCGACGCAGACATCCTCCAGGGCAGTGTGGTCGATCGACCACTGCATTTTTCCAGTGTGGCCAGGAGGTTCACATGAAGAGAGATTGTCCTATGCTGATTGGGGCAGCGAGTGGTTCCGGAAGTTCTCAGGCATCTGTTCAGCCACCTCAGTACCAGCAGCCACCTTTCCAGCAGCAGTATTTGTAGCAGCGCCAGCATCCGCAACAGTCTCTGATCAATGTATTTTATACACTTAATTTATATATGATTTTAATTGTTAATTGCTTGTTTCGAGCAGATTTATGCTGTGTTGTGTTGTTTTTGTGCTTGCAGAGAATTATTGAATTTATTTGGAAAAGTGATTAAAAATGAAAATTTGTGAAGAAAATATAGAAAGTTGGAAGAGAAAGAGAAAAGAAGAATAAAAGGAAAAGAAAAGAACGATCAGACAAAAGAAGAGAAGGAATAGCGTTGGGCTTTATTATTAGGCTTAAAAGTCAGCGCTTAATTTAGCGCTAATGAGGAGAATAGGAAAGCTATCGCGCTTGGTTTTTGTTGAAGCGAGAGAATTGAAGTCGAGATTTAGGCGCGCCCGCACCTTCACTAGAGCGCCCGCCCCGTCGTTGTGTTTTGGAAATTTTATTAAATCGGACAATTAATTCTTGGGCGTGATTTTGTGGGCTTTTGCTGAGCAATATAAAAGGATTTTTGTCAAACAATTTGAGGGGAGAGCCGCCACACACATCCACTACAGATCATAGGATTGATCGTGAACTTTTGGAGATTTCTGGGCTTATCTGAAGAACAAAGACGGAGTTCGATAGACCGGACACGGCGTCGACGACGGATTTGTTTCTTTTATCTTTTATTTATTTAATTCTGAATATGTTTGGATTTTTGAACATGTTTTGGTTTATTCAGAATTTTATTATGAACTAAATTTTTAGAGTTTAGAGGTCGGATGGAACCTGGTGTAGAAGCTTTCATGAATTTTTGATTTTATTGAATTGAGTTTTTTCTAGATTAATTGTTTTTTCTAGAATTGATTGTCTTTTCAATTATCTGATCAATAATTGATTTGTTATATTTATTTGAAATCATTACTCGGGAGAGGAGATTTTAAATAGGACATTAGAACTACACTGTTAATTATTTATATAGCTCGAAAGAGTGTATGATTTTAACAGAGCTTTTAAAAAGAACATTGTTGTGTGATAGATCACTGCGATAAATTCTTAATAGGAATATTGGAATTGAATTGTAGTTGATAAACATTATTTGTTGCTCGGGAGAGGGAAATAATAAACTTAAGTGTTCTTGACTATTAATTGACTGAAATTCATGAATATTAATTAATTAGGATTGACTGTTGTTGAAACCAGGTGAAATCTATACCTCTAGACCATTTTTCTCTGATTCATTATTCCTGAAAGTTGTGTGCGTGCTATCTAAAATCATCTGATTAATTATTTTATTGCAAAATTCTCAAAGTTTGATTTTCTAGATAAAGTTTAGACTATTCTAATTACAAGTACTAAATATTTTCATTTTACTCCCTAAGGGATCGATATCTGATTAAATCACTATATTAAAACTTGACACTCGTACGCTTGCGAGGAAATTTCACAACAAGTTTTTGGCGCCGTTGCCGGGGAGTAAATTTTGATTATTTTTTAGTCTTGTTATCAATTAGTCTAGATTTTAATTTAGAGTTTTTTTTTTATTTTTGAAGTTACTAATCAAATTCTTCTTAATTTTTATTGCAGTCTATGCGACGATCTCAAAGTTCTAATTCTCTACTTTTTGATCCGGAGATCGAGCGCACTGCACGTGCTCTGAGAAGAGAGAGAAGAGAAGAAATTAATAACATGGCTGAAGAGAATGTGAATCAAGCTCCCTTGGTGCCAATTAGAGATCACTTCAAGCCGACGATCCAGGCTCATTACTCTGGAATAGCTCGAGGAACAATCAATGCCAATAATTTTGAGCTAAATCCGGCCTTGATCAATATGGTTCAATCGAACCAATTTAATGGGAGTGTCACAGCTGATCCTCACTTGCATCTCAGGAATTTTTTAGAAATTACTGATACGATAAAATTTAATGGTGTTCCTGAGGATATTATTCGTTTACGCTTGTTTCCGTTTTCTCTCAAGGATCAAGCCAGAAGTTGGTTGCAATCACTGCCGCTTGGAAGCATCACTACTTGGGAGGGGATGGCAGAAAAATTTCTTGCTAAATATTTTCCACCTGCCAAGTCCACCCTGTTGAAGATAGAGATCAGCACGTTCCGGCAGCTAGACACTGAACAGCTCTACGAGGCGTGGGAAAGGTACAAAGAATTACTTAGACGTTGTCCTAACCACAATTTTGCAGATTGGGAATAGATCGAGTGGTTTTACAACGGACTGAATGCGCCTACAAGGATGAATGTCGATTATGCTTCTGGTGGAACTATTTTTTCAAAGGACCCCGCTCAAGCCTATGATATGCTGGAACAGATAACGATAAACAGTTTTCAATGGCCATCTGAGCATGTGGGAGTCAAGAAGCCAGTTGGAGTGTATGCAGTAGATCCTCTCACATCTATCACGGCCCAATTATCTGCACTAACTACACAGGTAGCTTCTTTGAATAAGATCACTGTTTCAGATTCCATTGGAGTTGAAGGATCACATAACCCAGAGGAAGTTAATTATATCCATCCTAATGGCTACCGAGGTTATGGAGCGTACAGAGGTAATCCTATTCCCAATACTTTTCACCCTAATTTGCGGAATAATGAAAATTTTTCATATGCTAACAATACTAATAAGGGTGATGGTAAGCCATCTTTAGAGGATGTGGTTAGTACTTTTGTGCAGGAATCAGGTAAGAGGATGATGAGAACTGAGTCTCGCCTTGACAGTTTGGAGACGCACATGGCCAACATGGGTGCTATGTTGCAATCCATGGAGACTAGCATAGGGCAATTGGCGAACGCACTGAAGGATAATAACATAGGCCAGTTTCCTAGCAATACTGAGGTGAATCCCATAGAACAGTGTAACCATAGAGTTGAGGAGTGGACAAGAAGTTGGAGTCCAGGAACATGCAGCTGATGTCGAGAAAGAGAAGGAACTCGAAGAGAAGGAGCTTAAAACTGAGCCGAAACCGATGTACAAGCCTCCACTTCCCTACCCGCAGAGGTTCAAGAAGAAGGCATTGGATGAGCAGTTCTTCAAATTCTTGGAGATTTTCAAGAAAATTCACATCAACATCCCCTTTGCTGAAGCTTTGGAACAAATGCCGAACTACGAAAAATTCATCAAGGAGATGATGTCCAAGAAAAGGAGACTGCTAGAGAACGAGGTTGTCAATCTGACTGAAGAGTGCAGTGCGGTGCTTCAAAAGAAAATGCCACAAAAGCTTAAGGATCCAGGGAGTTTTACTATTCCTTATTCCATTGGTGGTTCTTATTTTAATAATGCACTTTGGGATTTAGGGGCCAGTATTAATTTAATGCCGTTATCTATTTATAGGTCCTTGGAGTTGGGAGACATAAAATCGACTAAGATTTCATTGCAATTGGCGGATCGGAGCATTACATATCCCCTTGGCATTGTTGAAGATGTTCTAGTCAAGGTGGATAAATTTATCTTCCCAGCGGATTTTGTGATCTTGAATATTGAAGCGGATCATGGGGCTCCGTTGATTTTTGGACGTCCATTTTTGGCTACGGCTGATGCAAAAATTGAAGTGAAAAAGGGTGAATTGTCGATGGGTGTGGAGTGCGAACGGGTGATTTTTAATCTATTTATGAAAGCACCTAATCCACCCATCGAAGAATTATGCTTAATTGAGCAGGTTGTGAAGCTAGAGGGCTGCCAAAGAGCTAATAGTGCGGTTGAATCGTCAAAGAAGAAAAAGCCAAATTTCCCACCAATGAAGGCCACGAAAAAGAGAGAAAAACTTAAACGGCGGATCGTGGAATTTATTTGGCGTGTGAAGGAAAAAGAGAAGATCTAACACCGATGAAAGTCGGGCTGACGACTTTAAACCAAGCGCTACTTGGGAGGCAACCCAAGCATTTTTATTTTATTTTATTTGATTTTATTTTTAGTTTATTTAATTTTTTTTATTTAATTGTTTTAAATTTTTTTATTTTCATTTTTTTGAGCTTAATTTTTCTTAATTTTCAAAATTTTTCAGGCTCTAGAAATCTCAAAGTCGAGCAGACGGCGCTCCCGCCCCATTTATCTGAGCGCCCGCGCCTTACCTGGATGAAATTAGAGTTGTTTGCGAATTAAAGGCGCGGCCGCGCCATTGCTCTCGAGCGCACGCGCCTCCCCTTCGTTTCACTAAGTCAAGAACAGCGCTACACCTAGCGTTATCGCGCAACTCAAGGACGCTCCATTAAGCGCTATCGTACATCCTCAACCGCGCCACAGCAAGCGCTATCGCGCTCCTTTACAGCGCCAATCTAAGTGCTATCGCGCGAGTGAATAGCGCATGCTTAGGCGCTATCGCGCAATTTATGCTTCAGAAATTTAAAAGCCCACTCTAGAGTCTGCTCCTTCCAGACTTTAGAAATCACGATGTAAGAGTGGGTGCCCAGTGAGCCAACTGTATGGCTATGGGCTTTGATGACTCTTTGTATAAACAATCTTTTGTTTAATATTATTTACACTTTTATGGCAATGACTTTATATTACTTCATATTGTTATATTGTGATATACTATTGTTGTTTTAATAAAGACCTTGAATATACTATAGTGTATGTAAGATGTGGTAGAACATGGAGATGTCTATCATGAAATACATCTTATAGTCACTGTATATTCTAAAAACCGTTCCTAGTCGATTGAGCCGTCCGATAATAAGGATAAGGATCGCTCGAGTTTGAGACTAGCATTTGCGATGCGGAGTACCACGTTTCATTGGTAGGGAACATGGAGATGTTCGAAGCATGCAAATGGATATTCATAGGATGAATAATCGAACTACCCTATCCGGACTTTCCAAGTGGTTATCACTTATCGAGTGGATAAAGTCCGCGGTTTTGGTTGTACACCATTAGTCCTTACGACTTGAAACATCATGGAGACTCTATATGCTAGTGCTGTGCTTTGACTCGTTTACCGACTCTATGGGGGTCATCAGGTGTCGAGATTGGGTACAGTTACGACACATATAGGAGTCAATGCATTGTTGTCAAGGATTCACCACATACTTGCGAGTGTGGATATCCTATGCGATCTGAGGAGATATTAGTGTGACAAATCTCTGGCAAGAGTACTTGATGTGATTTAAGAAATGGTTTCTTAGTAGCACATGCGATGTCACTAATTTGATCTTCAAGATGCATTGCATAGTTATCGAATCTTGAGCGACTCTCGATATACCAATGGTTGTTGATTCGATCGGGATATATGGATGAAGGGACCGTACTGTACGCTAACCAAAATCTACTGGTTCTTGTAGGCACTATCAGTGATACCTAGGGAATCATGGGGCGATGTTGCTAGGCGCTTTACCATGATTCGTTGGGCAAGTCGGAAAGTGTTGTTCCGAGTCACAAGGAGTTGTGAGCCCACGGCTAGCTGTATCCCTGAACCATTGAGGGTCACACAGTGTAATGGAGTTTTAATCCCCGTTGAGATAGTTAAATTTAAAGAGTTAAATTTAATGAACTAAGGAGTTGGACTTCTTAATTAAGAGTAAGGGAGTAGGGTTTCCTAAAATGACATAGGGATGGACATTTTTGGAAACCACTGAATTCGGATTCAGGAAAATTTATTTTGACTTTAAAACGTGCAGAAATGGTTTCTGTGCACATTGGTGAAATCGTTTCATCAATAGGAGTCACGATGAATTTTATATTAATTTCTGAACGAGCGGGCTTTGCTTGTCAGGCCCCAGCTTATGATTAATGGGCCCTAAGGTGTTAGTGGCCTGCATTATAAATAAGTTATTTCAGTACAGAAATTACACACAACAGGTCATAATTTTTGAGAGCAAAAATCGAAAACCCTAGTTCCTCTCAAAGATTGTTTCGGCCGAACCCTCCCCATACTCTGCCCGAGATTTTCCGGTCTGTGATTTTGAATCGCAGTAAGGAATAACGAATCAGATTCGTTTATTCTCTTCGCAGAAAAACTTCTGATAGATTTTCTAGTGCAATCTATCAGAGGGATTAAACCTCTGTTCGTGGACCTGATTGAAGGAGTTCATCGGTTCCAGGGAGAGACAACAAGAGCAGATAAAATCTGTTGGTGTCCAGTAATCTCGTTGCGAGATTGAAGGTAAAATTTAATAATTGTTATTTGAATTTTACACACACAATAATTTAATCGTTGAATGGTTGATACCCACACCATGGAATTTTTCCATGATAAAAATTTTAAACTTCCGCTGCACCGGGTATCAATCGTGATTGATCAGAGAGCCGCGTTTTACAACAGTGGTATCAGAGCCAGGTTGCTCAGATCAAACGATTAAATTAATCAATTGTACAAAATTTTTGAGTCTCGGTTTTTGAAACAAAATAAATATTTTAAATAAAAAAAAAAAAAAAATTTTCGGGGCAAAACCCGGGCAGCGATTGGATCGCTGCCCGGTGGGGCAGCAATTGTTGCTGCCCCGGGCGGCGCACGGCGCCGCCCAAAGGGGGCGCACGGCGCCGCCCAAGGCGGCGACCGTCGCCGCCCAGGGCGGCGCACGGCGCCGCCCAGGGCGGCGCACGGCGCCGCCCAGGGGCGGCGCCAGGCGCTGCCCTAAGGGGGCAGCCGGGCTGGCCCCGGCCCGCGCCCCGGGTGCGGGCTGGCCCCGGCCCGCGCCCCGGGTGCGGGCCGGCCCGGGAGTGTCCCGGGCGGCCCGCGGGAAAAATTATATTTTTATTTAAAAATTAATTTTAATATTTAAAATTTTATTTTTGGTCCGGTCAAAAATTGTTTTTGATTGGTTCACGAGATTTCGGATCGAATTGTTCGAGTCCGTAAATTTTAAAATTGATTTTGGATAAATTTGAATTTTTGGAAAATTTTAATATTTTATCCGTAAATTGAATTTTGAAATCAATTATTTTGGTACAATTGATGATAAGATATGATCTTATGATATATTAAGTAAAATATGATTTTATTTGTAAAATTGGATTTTATAGATAAAATATGATTTTATTTGATATAGAGATAAAATATGATTTTATATGTGAAATGAGATTTTATATATAAAATATGATTTTATCTTGTTTAAATTTGAATTGCCACAGCATGTTATCCAATAAATTAATTTTGAATTAAATGTTATTGGATAAGGATGATCGATTGCCATGACCAATTTTGTAGGTGTATGTTAGGAATTTACATTTTGTCTTTATTATTGTTGGTTTTATTAATGGGCCTGGTTTATGGCCCGATATGAATGTCATATGTAATAAAAGTGGGCTTGGTTTATAGCCCGTTCCCACCCCCTAAAAATGTATCCCCTACTTGTCATTGTTATTTACTGTAAATACATTAGATTTAGTGGGAGATCAAGATTTGAAGATGGTGGGCCCAGCAGACAATGAAGACTGAAGAAATGTAAATTGGAAGCATATGTAATAGGATTGCATTTGCATACTGCATATTACCTAGGATTGGACTAAGACCCGTGATTGGCAACCACGGGTCAATTAGAAATGGAATCGATCATCCTAAATAATATGTGATATTATGATTGTATGCATGTTTAGACATAAATTGCGTGAATCCGGCAATGCATGCAATAAATTAAATATGATGAGACAAATATTTTTATAAATAAAATCCCTCATTTTAAATATGATTTTAAATTTATATCAAGATAAATAAAGGAAATTTAAATATTGTTTAAATGTTCCTACCTTCCATCAACGGTCAATGTATGTGATGCTACCCGCGGATACGGTCCGGCTCATATTATTGGGAGGGCCCGTCCGTCGGAAAGCTGTACATTGGATCGACAAATGTTGTAAGTTGGGTGGAACTCCCATGGGATCGGCTCATATTATTGGGGGATCCACATGGCGACCGTCCATCACAACTTAATATTGATGGGTCATCTTGACATGTCACTTTAAACGGCGTCATATTATTGGGCCCTTATTGGACATGAGGTAAATACATGGGGGTTGCTTTGGAAGCAATTGGGCTCTACCTTTTGAGAATTATGGTTGGCTGATATTATTCGGGACCATAAGTTTGTCAATTGGACTCCATGTTCTCACTAAGGAAAAAGTTTCCCGTTTTCACTAGAGGGTGGTGAAATCGTTAAAATAGTGGGAGTGAGATTCATAAAATTAAATTCGCCTATTTTATGTCTTAGTAAATTGTTAAACAATCATTGATATATGTCTGTTTTTCTTTTCAGTATTTCATACAATGAATTCGCGAAATCCATTATTCTCGATCCTCGAACAAAACAAGTTGACTGGCGCCAACTATACGGAATGGTTCCGGAAGTTGAAGATTGTCTTAACTTCGGAGAAAATGCTCTACGTGTTAGAGAAAGCACCTCCGAAGGAAGCACCAGCTGACATAAGTCCGGAGGAATTGGCCAAACTTGATGCATGGTGTGACCATGACATCAAGACCAAATGCTATATGCAAGCCTCGATGTCTGATGAACTCCAGAGGCGATTTGAGGACACGGTGAATGCTGCTGACATTCACACGCAACTCAAGGAACTTTTTGGGGCTCAGTCGAGGGCTGAAAGGTTTGCTACTGTTAAGGAGTTGATGACGTGCCGCATGCGTGAAGGGACTTCGGTCCGTGATCATGGGGTACGAGTGATTTGGCTCATACAGAAGTTGGCGACCCTAGATTTGGTGTTGGAGCATGAACTCAATGTGGATTTATTGCTTCTGTCTCTTCCTTCTTCATTTGATGGATTTGTGATAAATTTTAATATGAACAAGATAGAGGCCACCCTTGAAGAGATGGTCAATATGCTCGTTACATATGAATCCACACTTAAGAAGGATAAGCCAGCTTTCTTGGTGGGCTCCTCATCTTCTGCGAAGAAGGGGCCAAGTATGAAGGGCAAGAAACGTTCTACCCCACCCAAGAAAGTTGAGCCCGAGAAGAAGCAAAAGACAAAGGCTTCAAACAATGGAAAATCCAAGGATGTTTGCCATTACTGCAAGAAGCCGGGTCATTGGAAGCGCAACTGCAAGGAATATCTTGAGCAGTTGGGAACTGCAAAGGGTATGTTCTATATTGAAATAAACATGTCACTTAATACAACTTCTTGGGTATTGGATACCGGATGTGGATCTCACATTTGCAATGATTTGCAGGTGATGACAAGAAGTCGCAGGCTTAGAATGGGTGAGACCCAGCTGAGGCTCGGGAATGGTTCCAGAGTTGAAGCTACGGCCATTGGAGATGTTTGTTTGACTTTGCAGAACGGTTTTAAATTATTGTTAAGAGATGTTTTATTTGTGCCAGATTTAATTAAAAACATTATTTCTATTTCTATGCTTGATAGAGATGGTTATTCTTGCAATTTTGTGAATGGGATTTGCAATATTTACAAGAATGAATGTTTAATTGGAAATGGACAACTTGAAAACGATCTATACAACTTAAAACTAAAAGACGTTCCAGTGAATTATGTTGATAAACCGGCGACAACAAACAAAAGGAAAATCGATAGTCAAAATCCGGCAAACCTTTGGCATGCTAGGCTAGGTCATATTTCCTCAAGGAGGATGAACAAGCTAGTGGGAGAGGGCATGTTTGATATGTCTGATATTAATTCTCTACCTACTTGTGAATCCTGCCTAAAAGGAAAAATGACTAAATCTCCTTTTAAGGGGAAACCTGAGCGTAGTCAGAATCTGTTGGATTTGATCCATACAGATGTTTGTGGTCCATTTAGAGTAGGGACTCAACATGGCCACACCTACTTCATTACCTTTACTGATGATTATTCAAGGTATGGGTATTTATATTTAATGAAATATAAGTCTGAAGCATTTGAAAAGTTCAAAGAATTCAAGGCTGAAGTAGAAAACAAGCTAGGTAAAAGTATTAAAGCACTTCGATCGGATCGAGGTGGAGAATACTTGAGTACCGAGTTTTTGGACTATCTGAAAGAGAATGGGATTCTCTCTCAGTGGACTCCTCCTATGACACCACAGCTTAATGGTGTATCGGAGCGTCGTAATCGAACTTTGTTGGACATGGTTCGATCTATGATGAGCTTCACTGAGCTTCCACCTTCGTTTTGGGGCTATGCGCTTGAAACGGCGGTATTGTTGTTGAACAACGTCCACACTAAAGCAGTGGACAAAACACCATACGAGTTATGGAATGGCAAAGCTCCTAAGTATTCGTACTTGAGGATTTGGGGATGTCCTGCTTACGTGAAGCGGACAGTGGGAGATAAGTTGGATAGTCGATCCAGCTTATGTTATTTTGTAGGGTATCCGAAGAATTCAATCGGATATTATTTCTATTATCCTGCTGAAACAAAGGTGTTTGTTTCTAGGAATGCCACCTTCTTGGAGAAGGAATTCTTATTGGATAAGAAAGGCGAGATGATGGAACTCGAAGAAGTTCGAGAAGAACCCGAAATACAAAATAACGATCCTACACCTCAGGAACCATTGCTGGACACGCCTGCACCTAGAAGATCCGAAAGGACTTCTAGACCTCCAGTTCGATATGGTCTTCTTCTTGAAGGGGATCAAGATGAACCCGACATTGGATGTGATCCAAGAAACTTCAAGGAAGCAATTTCTGATGCGGATTCGAATTTATGGCTTGAAGCTATGCAGTCAGAATTGGATTCGATGCATACAAACCAAGTTTGGTCTTTAGTAGATCCTCCCGATGGAATTGTTCCGATAGGGTGCAAATGGATCTACAAAAGAAAGCTTGGGCCTGATGGTAAGGTATTGACCTACAAGGCGCGATTGGTGGCTAAAGGTTATACTCAAAGGCAAGGAGTTGACTATGACGAAACCTTTTCACCAGTTGCAATGTTCAAGTCCATAAGAATCCTAATTGCCATAGCTGCATGGTATGACTATGGATATGGCAAATGGATGTGAAGACTGCTTTTCTTAATGGAGACATTAAGGAGGAAATCTATATGAAGCAGCCTGAGGGGTACACATCCATGGGAAGCGAGCATAAGGTATGCAAGCTTCAGAGATCAATTTATGGTCTAAAACAAGCATCAAGAAGTTGGAACCAGAAATTTGATGAAACAATAAAAGATTTTGGTTTCATCAAGAACCCGGAGGAACCTTGCGTGTACAAGAAAGTAGTTAAGGATGCGGTGACATTCTTAGTACTTTATGTTGATGACATCCTACTCATTGGGAATGATGTAGGGATGTTGCAGTCAACGAAGATATGGTTATCAGGTAGATTTTCGATGAAGGATTTGGGAGAGGCATCCTACATTCTTGGGATACAGATCTATAGAGATAGGTCTAAGAGAATGATAGGACTCACTCAATCAACCTACATCGATACCATATTGAAACGGTTTTCAATGGATGGGTCCAAAAGAGGACATCTACCCATGTGTCATGGAGTTTCTCTATCCAAGTCTATGTGTCCCAAGACTGATGAAGAGATAGAGAATATGACACATGTACCATATGCGTCAGCTATAGGTAGTATCATGTATGGGATGATATCTACCAGACCGGATGTAGCATTTGCTCTGAGTGTCACGAGCAGATATCAGTCTAATCCTGGTCAAATGCATTGGAAAGCCGTGAAGGACATTCTTAAGTACTTGCGAAGGACTAAGAATATGTTCATGGTTTATGGAGGACGAGAACTCAAATTGGAAGGCTATACCGACTCTAGCTTCCAAAGTGATGTGGATGACTCGAAGTCAACCTCTGGATTTGTGTTCATGCTCAATGGCGGTGCTGTCTCTTGGAAGAGTTCCAAGCAGGACACCACAGCGGATTCCACCACTGAGGCTGAATACATTGCAGCATCAGCTGCTGCTAAAGAGGCCGTTTGGATGAGGAAGTTCGTCCAAGAGTTGGGCGTTATTCCTGAATTTGTTGGTCCAGTCCCGGTGTACTGTGACAACACGGGTGCCGTTGCTCAAGCAAAGGAACCAAGGTCTCATCAAAGATCCAAACACGTACTGAGGAAATACCACATAATCCGGGAGATTGTGGAAAGAGGAGACATCATTGTCGAACGAGTGGCCTCTGCAGACAATATCGCTGATCCGCTTACTAAGCCCTTGCCAGGACCATTGTTTGACAAACATCGCGAAGCAATGGGTCTACGTAGTATGACTAGTTGGCTATAGGGCAAGTGGGAGATTTTAAGAGTGGGTGCCCAGTGAGCCAACTGTATGGCTATGGGCTTTGATGACTCTTTGTATAAACAATCTTTTGTTTAATATTATTTACACTTTTATGGCAATGACTTTATATTACTTCATATTGTTATATTGTGATATACTATTGTTGTTTTAATAAAGACCTTGAATATACTATAGTGTATGTAAGATGTGGTAGAACATGGAGATGTCTATCATGAAATACATCTTATAGTCACTGTATATTCTAAAAACCGTTCCTAGTCGATTGAGCCGTCCGATAATAAGGATAAGGATCGCTCGAGTTTGAGACTAGCATTTGCGATGCGGAGTACCACGTTTCATTGGTAGGGAACATGGAGATGTTCGAAGCATGCAAATGGATATTCATAGGATGAATAATCGAACTACCCTATCCGGACTTTCCAAGTGGTTATCACTTATCGAGTGGATAAAGTCCGCGGTTTTGGTTGTACACCATTAGTCCTTACGACTTGAAACATCATGGAGACTCTATATGCTAGTGCTGTGCTTTGACTCGTTTACCGACTCTATGGGGGTCATCAGGTGTCGAGATTGGGTACAGTTACGACACATATAGGAGTCAATGCATTGTTGTCAAGGATTCACCACATACTTGCGAGTGTGGATATCCTATGCGATCTGAGGAGATATTAGTGTGACAAATCTCTGGCCAGAGTACTTGATGTGATTTAAGAAATGGTTTCTTAGTAGCACATGCGATGTCACTAATTTGATCTTCAAGATGCATTGCATAGTTATCGAATCTTGAGCGACTCTCGATATACCAATGGTTGTTGATTCGATCGGGATATATGGATGAAGGGACCGTACTGTACGCTAACCAAAATCTACTGGTTCTTGTAGGCACTATCAGTGATACCTAGGGAATCATGGGGCGATGTTGCTAGGCGCTTTACCATGATTCGTTGGGCAAGTCGGAAAGTGTTGTTCCGAGTCACAAGGAGTTGTGAGCCCACGGCTAGCTGTATCCCTGAACCATTGAGGGTCACACAGTGTAATGGAGTTTTAATCCCCGTTGAGATAGTTAAATTTAAAGAGTTAAATTTAATGAACTAAGGAGTTGGACTTCTTAATTAAGAGTAAGGGAGTAGGGTTTCCTAAAATGACATAGGGATGGACATTTTTGGAAACCACTGAATTCGGATTCAGGAAAATTTATTTTGACTTTAAAAC
The DNA here is from genome assembly GCF_033568475.1 of Henckelia pumila. Lineage (NCBI taxonomy): Eukaryota > Viridiplantae > Streptophyta > Magnoliopsida > Lamiales > Gesneriaceae > Henckelia > Henckelia pumila. Next base: position 8,435,093 of record NC_133122.1, read on the forward strand.
GTGCAGAAATGGTTTCTGTGCACATTGGTGAAATCGTTTCATCAATAGGAGTCACGATGAATTTTATATTAATTTCTGAACGAGCGGGCTTTGCTTGTCAGGCCCCAGCTTATGATTAATGGGCCCTAAGGTGTTAGTGGCCTGCATTATAAATAAGTTATTTCAGTACAGAAATTACACACAACAGGTCATAATTTTTTAGAGCAAAAATCGAAAACCCTAGTTCCTCTCAAAGATTGTTTCGGCCGAACCCTCCCCATACTCTGCCCGAGATTTTCCGGTCTGTGATTTTGAATCGCAGTAAGGAATAACGAATCAGATTCGTTTATTCTCTTCGCAGAAAAACTTCTGATAGATTTTCTAGTGCAATCTATCAGAGGGATTAAACCTCTGTTCGTGGACCTGATTGAAGGAGTTCATCGGTTCCAGGGAGAGACAACAAGAGCAGATAAAATCTGTTGGTGTCCAGTAATCTCGTTGCGAGATTGAAGGTAAAATTTAATAATTGTTATTTGAATTTTACACACACAATAATTTAATCGTTGAATGGTTGATACCCACACCATGGAATTGTTCCATGATAAAAATTTTAAACTTCCGCTGCACCGGGTATCAATCGTGATTGATCAGAGAGCCGCGTTTTACAACACACGATCCCTCGTTCGAGTCCATCTTTAAATCTCACATACTGGCACGATCATCGTAAATCTTTTACTCAACAAAATATCATCATCTCAAGGATTTTGATCTTGATTACAAGGCAGAGATTCTCAAAATTCGTCTTGCTCCATCTACGCTTGTCGAGAAAAGGGAATTTGGAGGATTTGGAAAATTTTCTTCTTGAACGGTACAAAAGCTGAAATTTTATCTATTACATTTGATCCGTGATAAATGTTGTGATTTGAGGCTATTGGGTTGTCTGAGCTGTGGTGTAGAGTACGTTTGATGCAGTGAATTTCTATATCATTTTATTCGTTCCTACCAAGTGTTTGTTGAATTGCTTGGGTTGTATTTGAACGCTGCTGGAATTGTTTGGAGTTTAGTGCATTGTTTGAGGCTTTTGATTTGAGCTGAATTATTGAGTTACAATGCCACCGAAAACCAAAGGAAAGGGTGCAATTTCTTCGTCCTCTGCTGGTTCATATGATAGACACAGATTTTGGAATGCCACAGCAGAGGAGTATTGTTTTGATGTAATGGAGAGAGGGATGCACAAAGAAAGGGGAATGAGCTTGAGAGAATGTAATGCTCCGGCTTTAATTGAAGCTAAGAGAAGAGGTTGGGAGACATTTGTTAGGAGTCCACCAGATGTTGTTATACCAGACTCGTAGAGCCCGGTATTGTTATTTATTGTCACTACCTCCCCGTGTTAGGATTAGGTAATTTGCGCGCCTGCTTCCTTCCTTGGATGTGGTAGCTGTTTCTCAGGCTCCCTCTCCGGAATCGAACCCTAATTCTCCGTCACCCGTCACCACCATAGTAGGCCACTATCCTACCATCGAAAGTTGATAGGGCAGAAATTTGAATGATGCGTCGCCGGCACAAGGGCCGTGCAATCCGTTGAGTTATCATGAATCATCGCAGCAACGGGCAGAGCCCGTGTCGACCTTTTATCTAATAAATGCATCCCTTCCAGAAGTCGGGGTTTGTTGCACGTATTAGCTCTAGAATTACTACTGTTATCCGAGTAGCAGGTACCATCAAACAAACTATAACTGATTTAATGAGTCATTCGCAGTTTCACAATCTGAATTAGTTCATACTAACACATGCATGGCTTAATCTTTGAGACAAGCATATGACTACAGGCAGGATCAACCAGGTAGCATTCCATGTCGACTCTTTACACCGCATGGACAAATCCAAAACAACACCAATTGTCGTTCGCAAGTAGCGCCGAACGCTTTTTATTGGGGCAAATAGAGACCGATGACGCCTCGTACCCACAAGGTACTCCGTGACCGAGAGACCAAGAGAGGTGCCATTGATCCAAAAACTCAAGACCATTAAAAGTCGTGAGAGTTGGATAACGACATCTGTTGCAAATATCATCCCGTACCACGAACCCGAGGGCTCGCATCAAAAGAAGAAAGGTTCATTAATCCGATGAATTCCCGCGCTTTGGGTATAGAACACAGAAAACCGAGCTGGCCAAGATGTTCCCGACACTTGAACCATTCACTGAAGAGGCATTCCGGAGATGTTTTCGCTGCGCAAGCAGGGACTCAACTTACCCGGACACACCAACCACCACTCACGTGTTGTTACGTACGCAAAGTTCAAAGACCTAGGCTAAGTCATCCACTGCTCCAATACAATGGAAAGAGGTGGAAAATAGCCGAAGAGCTCAAGCAAATGCCCCGACTAACACGGATACACATCCCTGGCAATAAAATCAAAGCTACGGGAGAAACAAAATGTCGGACGAAGATTGGAACACACGCGATTTCTCACCGCTCGCCGATCCACGATAGCAATGACCATAATGTGATCTTCGGCCCCAATGCATCTTGAACCAAGGGACTTAGATGGTTGCAGGGGGGGTTAAGAGCACCAATACTCAGGGCTATGGCGGATCGAACATGGAATGAAATTCCACATGGACGCATCCAAACAACTGCCACAAGCACGAGATATCATGATCGAACCCACTCGAAACGTCTTGCGCAAGAACTCACAACCCCACCGATCTAACCCACCCCTACTTTTGGGGATGCAAACCTTACTGGAGTTTCAAGCTTATTCTCAACCTCATATGCAAGCACAGATATTCGGACATGAAAATGTGGGAAATCAATCGCAAGCGCGACCCGTGCTCCAATAAAGAGAACGGGACTCACACGACTTGCTCGCCGATCCACGATAGCAATGACCATAATGTGCCTTCCGGCCCCACAAGCATCCTAAACCGAGGGACTTTGATGATCGCATAGGAGCTTAAGAACAACAATGACGAACACCTACGCATGCTTGATTCCCAAACACCGATAATCCTTCTTTTCGACCAACCGTAATAGAAAACAAGCCTACAAAGAGTTCGCAATCCGCATGTCTAAAAAGCTCATGCATGCAATATAGCAAGAAACGGGGTGCGAAATGACGTCGGGGTGAAAAAACTCCCCTGCCGGCCGTCGGCCGGAAAACCCGCCGGAGCGGCGGCCGGAAGGGGAGCCCATCGGGGAAGGTTGTCATGAGGTTGGACGAGCATGGGGGGCAATGGCAAGCATTGCCCCGACACCTCAACCAAGCCCATGGCCAAACACCCTCCTCCCCCTATAGTATACTTAGGAGAAAAAACTCAAGTTTAAGGAAAAGTGGGTTTTTGGGCTGAGGAATCATAATAAATTTTTTCTTTTTTTAAATATTTTTTTTTGGGCTAAATGCAAATCCGACCACAAACATGCCTTATTTATGCATGAAATTCGAGGGAAATAAATATTTGTGCCATGAGAATCATCAATTTACTCGCTTGTTTACGCTACGTGTCGCACGAGGCCGCACGCCCATGCGCACGGTGCCCCTAACTTGGGAACTTATGGTGGCACGAATCCGACGCCTTAG
>NC_133122.1:8451153-8491153 GCF_033568475.1 Henckelia pumila
GGATTATTGCGGTGTAATACTTCGAGATGTTAAATCGACAAGTATTCATAAGTTTTACCCAGCAACACGGAGAGCCATTCTACGCAGCTTGGAAGAGATTCAAAGATTGGGAAACCATCTTCCGGTATCATGATTTTTCTAACTATTCTCTCCTTACATATTTTCTTAATGGTTTGGATGCAGTGACAAGAATATGGGTAATTGATGGAGCTTTCACAGCCGGTATTTCAATTTTTTGCCGAGATGATGAGACCATTAGACACCTGATGGATGATATGGCAGAATTTGACTATTACCAGTATTCACACTTTCAATACCCAGATTTTACAGACCAACCATTCGAGCTTCAACAGGAGGTGGGAAGTTGTGATCAAGGGGTCTTACATCCGCTGGAGGATATAATGAGCAAGCTTGTGGCATCGACTGAGGAAATTATAAAAGATATGAAGAAGTCTAGATGCGACCTTGCGGAGCACATAGAGAATCTCAAGAGGTCAATTCTCCAGGGACACAGTGAACAGGAGGCGAAGCAAGATAATCAAACAGTGACCAACCTAATTTGGTTTGATGATGATGACTCAGAGAACCAGGATTGGGAGTGCGAATCAATTCCTGCTGAAGATTTAGAGGTGCTTGAGTCTTCTCTTCTTATTGACCCTCAGCCGGAAGATGTACTGGAAGAAATATTGGTTGATGGAAATATGTCAGAAAAGTGTGAGGATGACGCGGTTCAAGAATCTATCGATAGGAGCTCATCGATAGTATTATCATACACACATCCCCAATATCCTGTCCTTCCATCAATACCTGTTTCAAAGGATTTTGGCTTCCGAGATCCAGTAGAGATATTCTCTTCCCATGTTTACCAGCTTCAGAGTGTTGTTGAGGTGATGAGCTTAATCTGTTTACATCTAGCCAAGCTTGAGGGCATATGGAACCAAGACCCATTTGTGGTGTCATATGACACTTAGGCGTCAGCCGTTCTTTGAGCAGTGCTTCTGAGAGTCAAGCCGATGACTGAAAATCAAGCGCTGGGTGGGAGGCAACCCAGTGTCTTTTTCCTTTATTTCGTTTTTGTTTGTTTTGTTTGTTTTGTTTTATTTTCTTTGTTTGTCAGAACCTAGCCGCCCCATCTGCAGTCCAAAGTTTCAATAGGAATCTTCCGTTATTCAGCCAGATATCGTAGAGGAAAACGTCGACACTTAAACCAGGGGAGTATTGTTTTGTTTTGTTTTTTGTTTTTTTTTTTTCGCTTTCATTTTCATCTTGTGTTTGCATTTTTGTTGTTAGTGCTAGAGCATTGAGGGAAATGCTTTGGTTAAGTGAGGGGGGAGTTTCATTCGTTGTTTGTCATTTTGTTCTGCATTTGTTTTGTTGCGTATTTGCATATAGTTCGTTCCGTATCATTTGTTAATTTGTTAGTATTTGTCGTGTTACATAAGTAGGATGTAAATTGATAGCCTATGAAGAGATTGTGAGAAAATGTTTTTTTTTTTATGAAAATTTTCTCTTGATTGGATATGAGAAACTTGAGGTTGAGTTGTGAATAATATTTTGCACACATGTTTGACCAGTGAACTGTAATGATGTATTAGACGAGTTGGTGTCTGTTGGACCATTGCACGACAATAGGTGTCTGTGAAACTTGATAGTTTCTTGAACCTTGATGATTTTTTTATGTGACACCTACGATCTTGGGCGTACCTAAAAAAAAAAAAAAAATTTTACAACTCCATCCGGGCCTTGACAGGATTGAAATCCTAAAAGAGCAAGATCAAGGCTAAGTATGCGGATTAAATAGGGTTGATGCTCCATCCGGGCTATAGACGAGGGGATTAGAAAGAAAAAATAGAATGATTTTTCGTATCCTAGCAAGTTATAGCTAAGTCAGCGGGTAATTATTGGGGCTATTGCAATACCGGGTGCAAAATCCGGAGGTACATAATTTTATCTCAAGAGAGTTGTGTTGTGTTAACGGGTTGTTGAGAGGAGGGATTCTTGAGGGTGAAACGTACACTGATATGTCTTAGGTCGGCGAACAGTCTTAAAACTTTTTCTTTTGAAGTTGCACTAGCTGGAATAACATGACACACACACACGTTTGCGCTTAACTGAAGGTGTATCATTGAAAATTGAGAGTATTCGTAAGCTTGTTTTTGTGGGAGAAACTTCATTGAGGCTATGATGTCATGATCCATCCTTACTTATGATTGTTTTGTTTTATTTGCATATTGTTTTGCATAACTTGCTCGAGGGAGAGCAAGGAATAAGTGTGGGGGTATTTGATATTCATTTTTGTGTTGCATATTTTCATATCATTTCATTGTCATTTTTGCATGCATTCATTTGTTTTAATTAAGTTTTAGTTTGTATTTCATGAATCATGTCTACATTACGCGCTCCCGTGTTTATTGTATAGGACGTATCTTTTTGTCGAGGAAAAGATGGAAAAACTTTTGCGCGAGAATGAATTACGGAGCAGCAATGATCTGAAAATTATTTTTAATTTTTTAAAAGTCCAAATCCGATCTCTACAGTTCAGAATGCAGTTCAAGATGTTTTAAAGCAGCTGTCCAAATTTCAGCTCAATCCGACGGTTAGATTGTGAGATATGATTTTTTGAAAATTGTCGCTCGCTGCAGAATAACACATGCGAAGCTAAGGCGCGCCCGCGCCGTCCCTGGACGTGAAAAGAAGTGAAAATACGAAGCTAAGGCGCGCCCTCCCGATTTGTAGGCGCGCCCGCGCTGCTCTGTGCGAGAAATTGGCCGATTTTTGTAACTTTAAAACACTCGATTTGTCGGACTTTCTTTGACGGGCTTCGAGGACATATAAAAGAGATTTAAAAGACACAATAGAAGGGATCAGAGGGAACGACGCAGACTTAGACGGTCGAAGACAGAGAGAAATCTTCTGGCGGCTTGGTTCTTTCTTCCTTGTTCTTAGATTTTAATATTTTAGTTTTTGTTTTTGGTTGAAGGAAGACGAAACCCTTGATTTTATTTAATTTGTGAGATTCAATTTGTATTTGTTTAATTCAAATTGCGTATCAAGAGTTATTCTGAATTGATTGACATGCTTGTGTGTGAGATTATAGGCCTGTGATTTCTATACAATCTACTGCTAAATTGGAATTAAAATCCGTAATTGTTTGAAACCTCTGATTTGTGAAGCAACTACAATTAATAATCGCCCTCTTGTGAGATTAGGAATTGTAGGGATAACAATTGACTAGGCTAAATTCATCCGCTTGTATATTGGTTGTCTAGATTTATCAGTTTTACTAGTTTGAATGCTGCCGTGGGTTTAAATCTGATCGCTTGTATTGGGTTAATTCATTGGTAAGGGTTAATTTAGAACGCTTGTGTCTAGTTAACTAAAATTAAGGTGAAACAGAAATTAAATTTCCAATGGTGAATATTCAATGAGAATTAATTATTTTTAGAGAATCGATTATCAAATGAATAATTTCAAGGGTGGAGTCGACTGATACCAAGACTTGTTTTTAAGTATTTTATTTTGTTTTAAATTGTTAGTAGTTATTTTTTAAAATCCAAATCCTTTTTTTTTTTATTTAATTTCAGTAATTTTAAGAACACAGATAAATTTCACTTTCCTCGTGGGAACGATCCCTACTCTCGCTACTACATGTTTAATTGTTTAATCTGAGTTGGGTTAATTTGGGCGTGACACAACTAAGCGCTACCAAATTTTGGCTCCATTGCCGGGGACAGGCATTTAACTTATTTGTGTTTTGTTTTTTTTTTATTTTTATTATTCCTCCTAGTGCTACTCTGGTTTGTTCGTGCGTGCAGGTGAATCTTCGGAGGAAGAAGATTTTCCATACGACTCAGAGATAGAAAGAATTTTGCTTAGGCGAAGGAGGATTATTGCGGTGTAATACTTCGAGATGTTAAATCGACAAGTATTCATAAGTTTTACCCAGCAACACGGAGAGCCATTCTACGCAGCTTGGAAGAGATTCAAAGATTGGGAAACCATCTTCCGGTATCATGATTTTTCTAACTATTCTCTCCTTACATATTTTCTTAATGGTTTGGATGCAGTGACAAGAATATGGGTAATTGATGGAGCTTTCACAGCCGGTATTTCAATTTTTTGCCGAGATGATGAGACCATTAGACACCTGATGGATGATATGGCAGAATTTGACTATTACCAGTATTCACACTTTCAATACCCAGATTTTACAGACCAACCATTCGAGCTTCAACAGGAGGTGGGAAGTTGTGATCAAGGGGTCTTACATCCGCTGGAGGATATAATGAGAAGGCTTGTGGCATCGACTGAGGAAATTATAAAAGATATGAAGAAGTCTAGATGCGACCTTGCGGAGCACATAGAGAATCTCAAGAGGTCAATTCTCCAGGGACACAGTGAACAGGAGGTGAAGCAAGATACTCAAACAGTGACCAACCTAATTTGGTTTGATGATGATGACTCAAAGAACCAGGATTGGGAGTGCGAATCAATTCCTGCTGAAGATTTAGAGGTGCTTGAGTCTTCTCTTCTTATTGACCCTCAGCCGGAAGATGTACTGGAAGAAATATTGGTTGATGGAAATATGTCAGAAAAGTGTGAGGATGACGCGGTTCAAGAATCTATCGATAGGAGCTCATCGATAGTATTATCATACACACATCCCCAATATCCTGTCCTTCCATCAGTACCTGTTTCAAAGGATTTTGTCTTCCGAGATCCAGTAGAGATATTCTCTTCCCATGTTTACCAGCTTCAGAGTGTTGTTGAGGTGATGAGCTTAATTTGTTTACATCTAGCCAAGCTTGAGGGCATATGGAACCAAGACCCATTTGTGGTGTCATATGACACTTAGGCGTCAGCCGTTCTTTGAGCAGTGCTTCTGAGAGTCAAGCCGATGACTGAAAATCAAGCGCTGGGTGGGAGGCAACCCAGTGTCTTTTTCCTTTATTTCGTTTTTGTTTGTTTTGTTTGTTTTGTTTTATTTTCTTTGTTTGTCAGAACCTAGCCGCCCCATCTGCAGTCCAAAGTTTCAATAGGAATCTTCCGTTATTCAGCCAGATATCGTAGAGGAAAACGTCGACACTTAAACCAGGGGAGTATTGTTTTGTTTTGTTTTTTGTTTATTTTTTTCGCTTTCATTTTCATCTTGTGTTTGCATTTGTGTAGATAGTGCTAGAGCATTGAGGGCAATGCTTTGGTTAAGTGAGGGGGGAGTTTCATTCGTTGTTTGTCATTTTGTTCTGCATTTGTTTTGTTGCGTATTTGCATATAGTTCGTTCCGTATCATTTGTTAATTTGTTAGTATTTGTCGTGTTACATAAGTAGGATGTAAATTGATAGCCTATGAAGAGATTGTGAGAAAATGTTTTTTTTTTTGTGAAAATTTGCTCTTGATTGGATATGAGAAACTTGAGGTTGAGTTGTGAATAATATTTTGCACACATGTTTGACCAGTGAACTGTAATGATGTATTAGACGAGTTGGTGTCTGTTGGACCATTGCACGACAATAGGTGTCTGTGAAACTTGATAGTTTCTTGAACCTTGATGATTTTTTTATGTGACACCTACGATCTTGGGCGTACCTAAAAAAAAAAAAAAAAAAATTTACAACTCCATCCGGGCCTTGACAGGATTGAAATCCTAAAAGAGCAAGATCAAGGCTAAGTATGCGGATTAAATGGGGTTGATGCTCCATCCGGGCTATAGACGAGGGGATTAGAAAGAAAAAATAGAATGATTTTTCGTATCCTAGCAAGTTATAGCTAAGTCAGCGGGTAATTATTGGGGCTATTGCAATACCGGGTGCAAAATCCGGAGGTACATAATTTTATCTCAAGAGAGTTGTGTTGTGTTAACGGGTTGTTGAGAGGAGGGATTCTTGAGGGTGAAACGTACACTGATATGTCTTAGGTCGGCGAACAGTCTTAAAACTTTTTCTTTTGAAGTTGCACTAGCTGGAATAACATGACACACACACACGTTTGCGCTTAACTGAAGGTGTATCATTGAAAATTGAGAGTATTCGTAAGCTTGTTTTTGTGGGAGAAACTTCATTGAGGCTATGATGTCATGATCCATCCTTACTTATGATTTTTTTGTTTTATTTGCATATTGTTTTGCATAACTTGCTCGAGGGAGAGCAAGGAATAAGTGTGGGGGTATTTGATATTCATTTTTGTGTTGCATATTTTCATATCATTTCATTGTCATTTTTGCATGCATTCATTTGTTTTAATTAAGTTTTAGTTTGTATTTCATGAATCATGTCTACATTACGCGCTCCCGTGTTTATTGTATAGGACGTATCTTTTTGTCGAGGAAAAGATGGAAAAACTTTTGCGCGAGAATGAATTACGGAGCAGCAATGATCTGAAAATTATTTTTAATTTTTTAAAAGTCCAAATCCGATCTCTACAGTTCAGAATGCAGTTCAAGATGTTTTAAAGCAGCTGTCCAAATTTCAGCTCAATCCGACGGTTAGATTGTGAGATATGATTTTTTGAAAATTGTCGCTCGCTGCAGAATAACACATGCGAAGCTAAGGCGCGCCCGCGCCGTCCCTGGACGTGAAAAGAAGTGAAAATACGAAGCTAAGGCGCGCCCTCCCGATTTGTAGGCGCGCCCGCGCTGCTCTGTGCGAGAAATTGGCCGATTTTTGTAACTTTAAAACACTCGATTTGTCGGACTTTCTTTGACGGGCTTCGAGGACATATAAAAGAGATTTAAAAGACACAATAGAAGGGATCAGAGGGAACGACGCAGACTTAGACGGTCGAAGACAGAGAGAAATCTTCTGGCGGCTTGGTTCTTTCTTCCTTGTTCTTAGATTTTAATATTTTAGTTTTTGTTTTTGGTTGAAGGAAGACGAAACCCTTGATTTTATTTAATTTGTGAGATTCAATTTGTATTTGTTTAATTCAAATTGCGTATCAAGAGTTATTCTGAATTGATTGACATGCTTGTGTGTGAGATTATAGGCCTGTGATTTCTATACAATCTACTGCTAAATTGGAATTAAAATCCGTAATTGTTTGAAACCTCTGATTTGTGAAGCAACTACAATTAATAATCGCCCTCTTGTGAGATTAGGAATTGTAGGGATAACAATTGACTAGGCTAAATTCATCCGCTTGTGTATTGGTTGTCTAGATTTATCAGTTTTACTAGTTTGAATGCTGCCGTGGGTTTAAATCTGATCGCTTGTATTGGGTTAATTCATTGGTAAGGGTTAATTTAGAACGCTTGTGTCTAGTTAACTAAAATTAAGGTGAAACAGAAATTAAATTTCCAATGGTGAATATTCAATGAGAATTAATTATTTTTAGAGAATCGATTATCAAATGAATAATTTCAAGGGTGGAGTCGACTGATACCAAGACTTGTTTTTAAGTATTTTATTTTGTTTTAAATTGTTAGTAGTTATTTTTTAAAATCCAAATCCCTTTTTTTTTTATTTAATTTAAGTAATTTTAAGAACACAGATAAATTTCACTTTCCTCGTGGAAACGATCCCTACTCTCGCTACTACATGTTTAATTGTTTAATCTGAGTTGAGTTAATTTGGGCGTGACACAACTAAGCGCTACCAAATTTTGGCTCCATTGCCGGGGACAGGCATTTAATTTATTTGTGTTTTGTTTTTTTTTTATTTTTATTATTCCTCCTAGTGCTACTCTGGTTTGTTAGTGCGTGCAGGTGAATCTTCGGAGGAAGAAGATTTTCCATACGACTCAGAGATAGAAAGAATTTTGCTTAGGCGAAGGAGGATTATTGCGGTGTAATACTTCGAGATGTTAAATCGACAAGTATTCATAAGTTTTACCCAGCAACACGGAGAGCCATTCTACGCAGCTTGGAAGAGATTCAAAGATTGGGAAACCATCTTCCGGTATCATGATTTTTCTAACTATTCTCTCCTTACATATTTTCTTAATGGTTTGGATGCAGTGACAAGAATATGGGTAATTGATGGAGCTTTCACAGCCGGTATTTCAATTTTTTGCCGAGATGATGAGACCATTAGACACCTGATGGATGATATGGCAGAATTTGACTATTACCAGTATTCACACTTTCAATACCCAGATTTTACAGACCAACCATTCGAGCTTCAACAGGAGGTGGGAAGTTCTGATCAAGGGGTCTTACATCCGCTGGAGGATATAATGAGAAGGCTTGTGGCATCGACTGAGGAAATTATAAAAGATATGAAGAAGTCTAGATGCGACCTTGCGGAGCACATAGAGAATCTCAAGAGGTCAATTCTCCAGGGACACAGTGAACAGGAGGTGAAGCAAGATACTCAAACAGTGACCAACCTAATTTGGTTTGATGATGATGACTCAAAGAACCAGGATTGGGAGTGCGAATCAATTCCTGCTGAAGATTTAGAGGTGCTTGAGTCTTCTCTTCTTATTGACCCTCAGCCGGATGATGTACTGGAAGAAATATTGGTTGATGGAAATATGTCAGAAAAGTGTGAGGATGACGCGGTTCAAGAATCTATCGATAGGAGCTCATCGATAGTATTATCATACACACATCCCCAATATCCTGTCCTTCCATCAGTACCTGTTTCAAAGGATTTTGTCTTCCGAGATCCAGTAGAGATATTCTCTTCCCATGTTTACCAGCTTCAGAGTGTTGTTGAGGTGATGAGCTTAATTTGTTTACATCTAGCCAAGCTTGAGGGCATATGGAACCAAGACCCATTTGTGGTGTCATATGACACTTAGGCGTCAGCCGTTCTTTGAGCAGTGCTTCTGAGAGTCAAGCCGATGACTGAAAATCAAGCGCTGGGTGGGAGGCAACCCAGTGTCTTTTTCCTTTATTTCGTTTTTGTTTGTTTTGTTTGTTTTGTTTTATTTTCTTTGTTTGTCAAAACCTAGCCGCCCCATCTGCAGTCCAAAGTTTCAATAGGAATCTTCCGTTATTCAGCCAGATATCGTAGAGGAAAACGTCGACACTTAAACCAGGGGAGTATTGTTTTGTTTTGTTTTTTGTTTATTTTTTTCGCTTTCATTTTCATCTTCTGTTTGCATTTGTGTAGTTAGTGCTAGAGCATTGAGGGCAATGCTTTGGTTAAGTGAGGGGGGAGTTTCATTCGTTGTTTGTCATTTTGTTCTGCATTTGTTTTGTTGCATATTTGCATATAGTTCGTTCCGTATCATTTGTTAATTTGTTAGTATTTGTCGTGTTACATAAGTAGGATGTAAATTGATAGCCTATGAAGAGATTGTGAGAAAATGTTTTTTTTTTTGTGAAAATTTGCTCTTGATTGGATATGAGAAACTTGAGGTTGAGTTGTGAATAATATTTTGCACACATGTTTGACCAGTGAACTGTAATGATGTATTAGACGAGTTGGTGTCTGTTGGACCATTGCACGACAATAGGTGTCTGTGAAACTTGATAGTTTCTTGAACCTTGATGATTTTTTTATGTGACACCTACGATCTTGGGCGTACCTAAAAAAAAAAAAAAAAATTTTACAACTCCATCCGGGCCTTGACAGGATTGAAATCCTAAAAGAGCAAGATCAAGGCTAAGTATGCGGATTAAATGGGGTTGATGCTCCATCCGGGCTATAGATGAGGGGATTAGAAAGAAAAAATAGAATGATTTTTCGTATCCTAGCAAGTTATAGCTAAGTCAGCGGGTAATTATTGGGGCTATTGCAATACCGGGTGCAAAATCCGGAGGTACATAATTTTACCTCAAGAGAGTTGTGTTGTGTTAACGGGTTGTTGAGAGGAGGGATTCTTGAGGGTGAAACGTACACTGATATGTCTTAGGTCGGCGAACAGTCTTAAAACTTTTTCTTTTGAAGTTGCACTAGCTGGAATAACATGACACACACACACGTTTGCGCTTAACTGAAGGTGTATCATTGAAAATTGAGAGTATTCGTAAGCTTGTTTTTGTGGGAGAAACTTCATTGAGGCTATGATGTCATGATCCATCCTTACTTATGATTGTTTTGTTTTATTTGCATATTGTTTTACATAACTTGTTCGAGGGAGAGCAAGGAATAAGTGTGGGGGTATTTGATACTCATTTTTGTGTTGCATATTTTCATATCATTTCATTGTCATTTTTGCATGCATTCATTTGTTTTAATTAAGTTTTAGTTTGTATTTCATGAATCATGTCTACATTACGCGCTCCCGTGTTTATTGTATAGGACGTATCTTTTTGTCGAGGAAAAGATGGAAAAACTTTTGCGCGAGAATGAATTACGGAGCAGCAATGATCTGAAAATTATTTTTAATTTTTTAAAAGTCCAAATCCGATCTCTACAGTTCAGAATGCAGTTCAAGATGTTTTAAAGCAGCTGTCCAAATTTCAGCTCAATCCGACGGTTAGATTGTGAGATATGATTTTTTGAAAATTGTTGCTCGCTGCAGAATAACACATGCGAAGCTAAGGCGCGCCCTCCCGATTTAAAGGCGCGCCCGCGCCGTCCCTGGACGTGAAAAGAAGTGAAAATACGAAGCTAAGGCGTGCCCTCCCGATTTGTAGGCGCGCCCGCGCTGCTCTGTGCGAGAAATTGGCCGATTTTTGTAACTTTAAAACACTCGATTTGTTGGACTTTCTTTGACGGGCTTCGAGGACATATAAAAGAGATTTAAAAGACACAATAGAAGGGATCAAAGGGAACGACGCAGACTTAGACGGTCGAAGACAGAGAGAAATCTTCTGGCGGCTTGGTTCTTTCTTCCTTGTTCTTAGATTTTAATATTTTAGTTTTTGTTTTTGGTTGAAGGAAGACGAAACCCTTGATTTTATTTAATTTGTGAGATTCAATTTGTATTTGTTTAATTCAAATTGCGTATCAAGAGTTATTCTGAATTGATTGACATGCTTGTGTGTGAGATTATAGGCCTGTGATTTCTATACAATCTACTGCTAAATTGGAATTAAAATCCGTAATTGTTTGAAACCTCTGATTTGTGAAGCAACTACAATTAATAATCGTCCTCTTGTGAGATTAGGAATTGTAGGGATAACAATTGACTAGGCTAAATTCATCCGCTTGTGTATTGGTTGTCTAGATTTATCAGTTTTACTAGTTTGAATGCTGCCGTGGGTTTAAATCTGATCGCTTGTATTGGGTTAATTCATTGGTAAGGGTTAATTTAGAAAGCTTGTGTCTAGTTAACTAAAATTAAGGTGAAACAGAAATTAAATTTCCAATGGTGAATATTCAATGAGAATTAATTATTTTTAGAGAATCGATTATCAAATGAATAATTTCAAGGGTGGAGTCGACTGATACCAAGACTTGTTTTTAAGTATTTTATTTTGTTTTAAATTGTTATTAGTTATTTTTTAAAATCCAAATCTCTTTTTTTTTTATTTAATTTCAGTAATTTTAAGAACACAGATAAATTTCACTTTCCTCGTGGGAACGATCCCTACTCTCGCTACTACATGTTTAATTGTTTAATCTGAGTTGGGTTCATTTGGGCGTGACACGACTAAGCGCTACCAAGGTACCATCAAACAAACTATAACTGATTTAATGAGCCATTGGCAGTTTCACAGTCTGAATTAGTTCATACTTACACATGCATGGCTTAATCTTTGAGACAAGCATATGACTACTGGCAGGATCAACCATGTAGCATTTCATGTCGACTCTTGGCACTGCATGGACAAATCCAAAACAACACCAATTGTCGTTCGCAAGTAGCGCCGGACGCTTTTTATTGGGGCAAATAAAGACCGATGATGCCTTGTACCCACGAGGTACTCCGTGACCGAGAGACCAAGCGAGGTGCCATTGATCCAAAAACTCAAGACCATTAAAAGTCGTGAGAGTTGGATAACGACAATCTGTTGCAAATATCATCCCGTACCATGAACCCAAGGGCTCGCAACAAAAGAAGAAAGGGTCATTAATCCGACGAATTCCTGCGCTTTGGGTATAGAACACAGAAAACCGAGCTGGCCAAGATGTTCCCAACACTTGAACCATTCACTGAAGAGGCATTCCGGATACGTTTTCGCTGCGCAAGCAGGGACTCAACTTACCCGGACACACCGACCACCACTCACGTGTTGTTACGTACACAAAGTTCAAACACCTAGGCTAAGTCATCCACCGTTCCAATACAATGGAAAGAGGTGGAAAACAGCCGAAGAGCTCAAGCAAATGCCCCGACTAACACGGATACACATCCTTGGCAATAAAATCAAAGCTACGGGAGAAACAAAATGTCGGATGAAGATTAGAACACACGCGATTTCTCGCCGCTCGCCGATCCACGATAGCAATGACCATAATGTGATCTCCGGCCCCAATGCGTCCTGAACCAAGGGACTTTGATGGTTGCAGGGGGGGTTAAGAGCACCAATACTTAGGGCTATGGCGGATCGAACATGCAACGAAATTCCACATGGACGCATCCAAACAACTGCCACAAGCACGAGATATCATGATCGAACCCACTCGAAACGTCTTGCGCAAGAACTCACAACCCCACCGATCTAACCCACCCCTACTTTTGGGGATGCAAACCTTACTAGAGTTTCAAGCTTATTCTCAACCTCATATGCAAGCGCAGATATTCGGACACAAATATGTGGGAAATCAATCGCAAGCGCGACCCGTGCTCCAATAAAGAGAACGGGACTCACACGACTTGCTCGCCGATCCATGATAGCAATGACCATAATGTGCCTTCCGGCCCCACAAGCATCCTAAACCGAGGGACTTTGATGATTGCATAGGAGCTTAAGAACAACAATGATGAACACCTACGCATGCTTGATTCCCAAACACCGATATTCCTTCTTTCCGACCAACCGTAATAGAAAACAAGCCTACAAAGAGTTAGCGATCCGCATGTCTAAAAAGCTCATGCATGCAATATAGCAAGAAACGGGGTGCAAAATGACGTCGGGGTGAAAAAACGCCCCTGCCGGCCGCCGGCCAGAAAACCCACCGGAGCGGCGGCCGGAAGCGGCGCCCATCGGGGAAGGCTGCCATGAGGTTGGACGAGAATGGGGGGCAATGGCAAGCATTGCCCCGACACCTCAACCAAGGCCATGGCCAAACACCCTCCTCCCCCTATAGTATACTTAGGAGAAAAAACACGAGTTTCAGGAAAAGTGGGTTTTTGGGCTGAGGAATCATAATAAAGTTTTTCTTTTTTTAAATATTTTTTTTTTGGCCAAATGCGAATCCGACCACAAACATGCCTTATTTATGCATGAAACTCGAGGGAAATAAATATTTTTGCCGTGATAATCATCAATTTACTCGCTCGTTTGCGCTACGTGCCGCACAGGGCCGCCCGCCCGTGCGCACGGTGCCACCAACTTGGGCACTCATGGTGGCACGAATCCGACGCCTTAGATGCATTATTTATGCATGAAAACTCGAGATAAAACAACATTGTTCCGTGAGAATCAATGTTTAGCTCGCTCATTTGCGCTACGTGCCGCAAGGGGCAGCCCGCCCGTGCGCACGGTGACCCCAACTTGGGCACTCATGGGGGCACGAATACGACGCCTTAGATGCATTATTTATGCATGAAAACTCGAGAGAAAACAACATTGTGCCGTGAGAATCATAGTTTGGCTCACTCGTTTGCGCTACGTACCGCACGGGGCAGCCCTCCCGTGCGCACGGTGCCCCCAACTTAGGCACTCATGGTGGCACAAATCCGACGCATTAGATGCATTATTTATGCATGAAAACTTGAGAGAAAACAAAATTGTGCCGTGAGAATCATAGTTTGGCTCGCTCGTTTGCGATACATACCGCACGTGGCCGCTCGCCCGTGCGCACGGTGCCCCCAAATTGGGCACTCATAGTTGCACGAATCCAACGCCTTAGATGCATTATTTATGCATTAAAACTCGACAGAAAACCACATTGTGCCGTGAGAATCAAATTTTGGCTCGCTCATTTACGCTACGTGCCGCACGTTGCCGTCCGCCCGTGTGCACACTGCCCCTAACTTGGGCACTCATGGTGGCCCGATTTCGACGCCCTAGATGCATTATTTTCACGAAGGATAACAAAATTGTTTAATTTGAATCATTCATGCTAATCGGACGTTTGAGTTACGTGCCACATTTACTTGCATTTATTTTCCATGGAGCTTGCAACTAAGGCACCTTTTTCGTGGATCACAGGCAAGTGTCAACTGCCAAGTACACACACGTTTCATTTTCCCAAGTTTTGGGGACGCGCACACCCAAGTACCAAGTGCCAAGTGCGAGCACGTTTTACATTGTCCATGTTCCGACCACATGCTTACGCCGACGTGCGCAAGTGCCGCTTACCCGCACATTTCATTTGCCTAATACCCGGGCAGTCGCACGTTTTGCTTCGCCCATGTTCCTACCACACGCACACGCCGCCGTGCCCGACGTGCCCAAGTGCCAAGTGCCAAGTGCCGCATTGCGCATGCGCACGCACATGTTTCATTTGCCTAATATCCGGACGTTTTGCTTCTCCCATGTTCCGACCACACGCGCACGCCGCCGTGCCCGACGTGCCCAAGTGCCAAGTGCCAAGTGCCGCATTGCGCATGCGCACGCGCACGCGCACGTTTCATTTGCCTAATATCCGGACATTTTGCTTCTCCCATGTTCCGACCGCACGCACACGCCGCCGTGCTCGACGTGCCCAAGTGCCAAGTGTCGCATTGCGCATGCGCACGCGCACGCGCACGTTTCATTTGCCTAATATCTGGACGTTTTGCTTCTCCCATGTTCCGACCACACGCGCACGCCGCCATGCCCGACGTGCCCAAGTTCCAAGTGCCGCATTGCACACGCGCACGCGCACGTTTTATTTGCCTAATATCCGGACGTTTTGCTTCTCCCATGTTCCGACCACACGCGCACACCGCCGTGCCCAAGTGCCAAGTGCCGCATTGCGCATGCACACGCGCACGTTTTATTTGCCTAATATCCGGGCACTCACACGTTTTGTTTATACCATGTTCCGACCACACACCCTCACGCGTCATTTCCCTAATATCCGGTCGCCGGCAGAAAACGGGCCGGAGGCGGCGGCCATTGGGTTGGGTTGGCATGAGGTTGGCCGAGCATGGGAGGCAATGGTATGCATTGCCTCAACACCTCAACCAACCCCATGGTCAAACACCCTCCTCCCCCTGTAGTGACCCTTACCCAGATCACCTACTAACAGAACTTAGGCATGAAATTAACTTAATTAAACGGATATCAGAATAAAACTGCGGAAACCATAAACATTATACAATCCCAAGTAAAGGAATCTGTAATTTATCCAAATAATATACAACCAAATCGAATAGCTGTATCAACCTCAAAACAACAGAAATAAAACCTAGACGAAGCTCCAGCTGGTCAACCACTAACTAGCCCTTCTTGGATCCACCCGCCTCGTCCAATCGCAAACCTGCCCCATGGAATAGGGTGTCCAGAAACACCGAGTACGAGATATGAGCATAAAACGCTCAGTACGAGAGTATGAGTATACATGCATGCAAAGTGAACTCCCTATAAACTCGAGGTCAAGGATCAGATAACAGAGACAGACCGGGCCTTGGTATGTAGCACGCTGTGTCGTCGCTTCAGGAGGTGGCTCCC
The DNA here is from genome assembly GCF_033568475.1 of Henckelia pumila. Lineage (NCBI taxonomy): Eukaryota > Viridiplantae > Streptophyta > Magnoliopsida > Lamiales > Gesneriaceae > Henckelia > Henckelia pumila. The sequence continues at coordinate 8,466,753 of NC_133122.1, forward strand.
ATACCGAAATACAAATGGATAAGCCGGACCCAAATCGATGGAAGTCCAACCACTAACAAGATAGGGAAAACCCTACTAACAGACATCTCGAAGGAGATAGCTCAGTATGCAAATGAATGCAACATAAATCAATGACATATAAACCATGCAGTCACATAATACATGCATACTCAGTCAGGATATCTCGAACTGTACTTCCGTACCTCAAAACAATGCAAGCTCTACCAACTCTAGGTCCACGCCTATAGTCTGCTCTACACTGCCAAATGATACTACTATCATTAAAGTGCTCTAAAAGCCTTAACTATGCTATTGCATACTCCTAAATATTTATAGGAAGCAAAAGCTATACCTTCGTCCGTCGTTAGCCCTTTGATGTCGATACCTCCAGAACTTGGGCACAACTCTGCTACGACTTCCGAACGCCTCGCCGATCGCCGGGTCAAGCCTAGGAAGGCTAGAACAACTCGAATAGACTAGAAAGGAGAAGGAAATACTCGGAATTGGAAATTGGAAATGAAGCCTCGGACCTCTATTTATAGACAACGATCGGAACTTCCGATCCTCGATCGGAACGTCCGAACCTCGATCGGAACGTCCGATCCTGCTATCGGAGCTTCCGAAGATCCTGATCTGCCACGTGTCAAAATATCACTGGTTGACTTCGGATAGGGCGATCGGAGCTTCCAATCCCGATCGGAGCTTCCGATCCTGCCACACATCATGCATGACGTAATATCGATCGAAGCTTCCGATCCTGTTCGGAACTTCCGAACCTACCTTCGGAGCTTCGGAACTCTATTCAAGTAATTATGATTAATCCCTTAATTACTGATTTCGGTTACGGGGTACTACATTCTCCCCCACTTAAGATATTTTGTCCTCGAAAATAGATCTTAAGTACTGAATGCAATACAAGGTACAGAAACATTCTTTATTCAAATCAAACGTTTACAGAGTTTGCAACTGAATACAACTTAAGAATGGAATCAAAACAACTCAGGATGGTCTTCACGCATCCTGTCCTCAAGCTCCCAAGTAGCTTCCTCAGTGCCTCGGCGCTGCCACTGAACTAAAACCAAAGGAATAACTTTGTTCCGCAAAACCTTATCCTTATAATCCAGGATACGAATAGGTTTCTCAACATAGGTAAAATCCTTGTTCACCTGAACCTCAGACCACTGCAGAATATGAGATTCATCCGCCACATACCGTCGCAACAGAGATACGTGAAACACGTCGTGAATACTGGATAGATATGGTGGCAAAGCTAGTCGATAAGCCAAATCTCCAATGCTCTCCAAGATCTCAAACGGACCGATAAACCTGGGAGACAACTTGCCCTTAAGGCCAAATCTGAGAATCTTGCGGAAAGGTGACACTCTCAGAAACACTTTCTCCGCGAAATCGAACTGCAAAGGCCTACGCTTGATATTAGCATAGCTGGCCTGATGATCCTGTGCAGTCTTAATCCGTTTCTTGATCTGATCGACAATGTCTACCGCCTGCTGGATAAGCTCCGGTCCCTCATCCTGTCTCTCCCCCACTTATTCCTAGAAGAGTGGAGTACGACAACGTCGCCCGTACAACGCCTCAAAAGTTGCCATCCCAATACTAGTATGATAGCTATTGTTGTACGCGAACTCGATCAACGGCAAATGATCCTGCCAGGCTGAACCAAAATCCATGACGCATGCTCTAAGCATATCCTCCAAAGTACGGATAGTGTGCTCTGACTGACCATCAGTCTCCAGATGATAGGCAGTACTCAAACTGAGAGTAGTACCCATCGCACGCTGAACACTCCCCAAGAATCTAGAAGTAAACCTGGGGTCCCGATCGCTGACAATGCTCACAGGCACTACATGAAGTCGAACGATCTCCTGAATGTACATCCGTGCCATGCGATCCACAGAGTACTCTCGGCTATAGGCAATGAAATGCACTGACTTGGTGAGTCGGTCCACCACAACCCAGATAGCATCACAGTTCCTCGGGGATACCGGCAAATGGGTCACAAAGTCTATTGTGATAAACTCCCATTTCCATTCAGGAATAGGCAGACTGTGAAGCAATCCTCCAGGTTGTCGGTGCTCTACTTTGACCTGTTGACACACCAAACATCTCGAAACAAACTGATAAACACTGCGTTTCATTCCTTTCCACCAAAAACAAGTACGTAGATCCTTGTACATCTTGTTGCTCCCAGGATTAATACTCAACTTAGTGCGATGTGCCTGAGACAAAATCTCCTCTCGCAATTCTTAATCCTGCGGAATCATAAGCCTACCAGACAAACACAGAAAGCCATCTGACTAATAATGAAATCCAGACGAGCTACCCTCGTTAGCTAGACGAGCTAAACGTTGGTTCTTCGAATCAGACATCTGAGCATCTCGGATCCGCGAATACAAAGCTGGCTCAGATAATATCGTAAACATCTGGATACTCTGCATACCTTTCTTATGCTTGAAGGTATAACCTGAAGTACAACAGTCACTGATTGCACTAGACATCGAACAAGTCTGAAGTGCGGATAGTCGCACCTTGCGACTCAAAGCATCAGCGGTGAGATTAGCAGCTCCCGGATGGTACTTAATTTCACAATCATAGTCCTTAAGCAAGTCCATCCAACGTCTCTGCCTCATGTTCAACTCCGCCTGAGTGAAAAAATATTTGAGACTCTTATGGTGGGTGAAAATCTAAAATTTCTCGCCATACAGATAATGACGCCAGATCTTCAAAGCGAACACAATGGCTGCTAACTCTAAATCGTGGACTGGATAGTTGTCCTCGTGAAGCTTCAGTTGTCTAGAAGAGTATGCGATCACATGCCCATTCTGAGTCAGAACACAACCTAACCCCTGAAGAGAAGCATCCGTGTAAACTACATACCCTCCAGATCCTGATGGTAATGCCAACACCGACTGTAGTAGCCCGTAACCAAAATCAGTAATTAAGGAATTAATCATAATTACTTGGGTAGAGTTCGGAAGCCCCGACCAGGATCGAAAGCTCCGAACACGATCGGAAGCTCCGATCGATATTACATCAGGCATGACGTGTGGCAAGATCGGAAGCTCCGATCAGGACCGGAAGCTCCGATCACCCCTATCTGGAGTCAACAAGTGATATTTTGACACGTGGAAGATCAGGATCTTTGGAAGCTCCGATGGCAGGATCGGACGTTCCGATCGAGGTTCGGATGTTCCGATCAAGGATCGGAAGTTCCGATCGTTGTCTATAAATAGAAGGCCGAGGCTTCACTTTCATTTGCCAATTCCGAGTTCTCCTTTCCATTCTAGTCCTTTTAGAGCTGTTCTAGTCTTCTTAGGCTTGGTCCGGAGGTCGGCGAGGAGTTCGATAGTTGTAGCGGAGTTGTGCCCAAGTTTTGGAGGCATCGACATCAAAGGGCTAACGACGGACGAAGGTATAGCTTTTGCTTCCTATAAATATTTAGGAGTATGCAATAGCTTAGTTAAGGCTTTTAGAGCACCTTAATGATAGTAGTATCATTTGGCAGTGTAGAACAGACTATAGGCATGGACCTAGAGTTGGTAGAGCTTGCACTGTATTGAGGTACGAAAGTACTATTCGAGATATCCTGACTGAGTATGCATGTATTATGTGATAGCATGATTTATATGCCATGATATTATGCTGCATTCATTTGCATCTTGCTGTATCTCTTTCGAGATGTCTGTTAGTAGGGTTGTACCCTATCCTGTTAGTGGATGGACTTCCATCGATTTGGGTCCGGCGTATCCACGGTTATCTCGGTATGGGAGCCACCTTCTGAAGCGACGGCACAGCATGCTACATACCAGGGCCCGGTCTGTCTCTGTTATCTGATCCTTGACCTCGAGTCTATAGGGAGTTCACTTTGCATGCATGTATACTCATACTCTCGTACTGAGCATTTTATGCTCACGTCTCGTACTCTGTATTTTCTGGACACCCTATTCCATGGGGGAGGTTTGCGATTGGACGAGGAGGGTGGATCCAGGAGGGGCTAGTCAGTGGTTGGCCAGCTGGAGCTTCGTCTAGGTTTTATTACTGTTGTTTATACAGCTATTCGATTTGGTTGTATATTATTGGATAAATTACAGATTCCTTTACTTGGGATTGTATATTGTTTATGGTTTCCGCAGTTTTATTCTGATATCTGTTTAATTAAGTTAATTGCATGCATAAGTTCTGTTTAGTAGGTGATCCGGGTAAGGGTCACTACACCGGCGCAGAAGTCAACCGCTGTCGAAGCTCACAGAAATTCTCCTCACACTCAGAGGACCACTCGAAATCCACACCCTTGCGGGTAAGCTGCGTCAACGGTCGAGCTAACTGAGAGAAGTTCAGAATGAAGCGACGATAATACCCTGCTAGACCCAGAAAACTACGGATCTCAGCAACTGTCATCGGACGCGACCAATTAAGCACCGCTTCAATCTTGCTTGGATCAACAGAAATCCCCTCCCTGGATATGATATGGCCAAGAAAGACCACTCTACCCATCCAGAACTCACACTTGCTTAGTTTGGCGTACAACTGCTCATCTCGAAGAGTCTGCAGTACCAACCGCAAGTGAGAAACATGCTCTTCCATATTACGCGAATACACCAAGATGTCGTCAATGAATACCACGACAAACTTGTCCAAATACTCCCTGAAAACACGGTTCATCAAATCCATGAATATAGCCGGCGCATTAGTCAAACCAAATGGCATTATTAGAAACTTGTAATGCCCATAGCGAGTACGAAATGCAGTCTTGGCTATGTCCTGATCACGGACTCTCAACTGATGATACCCAGATCTCAAGTCAATCTTGGAGTAAACTGACGTGCCCTGCAGCTGATCAAACTAGTCATCAATACGAGGCAACGGATACTTGTTCTTCACTGTAACACGATTCAGCTGCCTATAGTCAATGCACAGCCGCATCGACCCATCCTTCTTCTTTACAAAAAGAACAGGAGCTCCCCAAGGAGATACACTAGGACGAATGTACCCCTTGTCCAAAAGATCCTGTAGCTGATTTTTCAACTCGCGCATCTCTGACGGAGCCAGACGATACGGTGCTCTAGAAATAGGCGAAGTACCCGGCATCAACTCTATGCCAAACTCGACTTCCCTAGCAGGAGGAAAACCCAAAATCTCATCAGGAAATACATCTGGAAATTCATCCACAATAGGAATGCTCTCTATCCCAATACTCTCAGCGGACAAATCAACTGCATAGATAAGGTAGCCTTCCCCGCCAGACTCTAGAGCTCGACAGGCTCTCAGAGCTGATACCAAAGGCATCGGAGGTCGCGCTCCCTCACCATAGAAAAACCAGCTCTCACTCCCTTCCGGATGAAAGCGTACTAATCTCTGATAGCAGTCCTGTAACGTCCCACTGTATCAAGACGGGTCTTTTCAGCGTGCTTTTGTCCTCACTCACACGCACCCTGAGAAACTTCCCAGGGGGTCACCCATCCTATAATTTCTCCAAGTCAAGCACGCTTAACTTTGGAGTTTTTATGTGATGAGCTCCCGAAAAGAAGATGCACCTTCTTGATATGAGCAGTACATATGAAATCTTTTAAACCCTCATCAACCATGTAGTCCCATACCTACACAGTCTCAGAATCCCTCTCATTCCGGCACGGGATCGGTTCATTCATGTCTCCCTCCACCTAGAAGCCTACCAGGAGCCGCTCATTGTCCGTGCAACCTCTTGGCACAGGCGATCACTCCCTGCCTCTTCAGCCCCGGGCGTCACAAGTCCAGTGAAGCTCGATAGGTAATCAACATATCTATTCCCAAAATGCAATCAAAGTCGTCCATCGCCAGGACCATGAGATTCGCTAACAGAATGTTCCCTTCAAACTCTAAAGGGCAACCCATCACTAGACGCTTAGCCAAAGCAGATTGGCCCGTCGGAGTAGAAACAGACATCACTACGTCTAGTACAATGCATGGTAACTTATGCCTCTTAACAAAACGTGCAGAAATGAACCAGCTTCCGCTTGGTTCGTCCCCGAACCATACCGTACTAAGAGAGGTCGGCTTTGATACCATTTGTAACGTCCCACTGTATCAAGACGGGTCTTTTCAGCGTGCTTTTGTCCTCACTCACACGCACCCTGAGAAACTTCCCAGGGGGTCACCCATCCTATAATTTTCCCAAGTCAAGCACGCTTAACTTTGGAGTTTTTATGTGATGAGCTCCCGAAAAGAAGATGCACCTTCTTGATATGAGCAGTACATATGAAATCTTTTAAACCCTCATCAACCATGTAGTCCCATACCTACACAGTCTCAGAATCCCTCTCATTCCGGCACGGGATCGGTTCATTCATGTCTCCCTCCGCCTAGAAGCCTACCAGGAGCCGCTCATTGTCCGTGCAACCTCTTGGCACCGGCGATCACTCCCTGCCTCTTCAGCCCCGGGCGTCACAAGTCCAGTGAAGCTCGATAGGTAATCAACATATCTATTCCCAAAATGCAATCAAAGTCGTCCATCGCCAGGACCATGAGATTCGCTAACAGAATGTTCCCTTCAAACTCTAAAGGGCAACCCATCACTAGACGCTTAGCCAAAGCAGATTGGCCCGTCGGAGTAGAAACAGACATCACTACGTCTAGTACAATGCATGGTAACTTATGCCTCTTAACAAAACGTGCAGAAATGAAGGAATGAGATGCACCAGTGTCAATAAGTACAAGAGCAGGTATACCATAAAGCAAAAATGTACCTGCGATGACTTTCTCATTCTCCTCCACAGCCTGATCATGCCTCAAGGCAAACACCTGGCCAAAAGCTCGTGGCCTCAAATGAGAACTCCCAGCAGGCTGTCCCTGCGACAGCTGCTGAACGGTGGCCTGAGAACCAGATCCTGAACCAAAACCAGAACCACCTCCCCCAGATAATGGACAATCTCTCCGGATATGACCAGTCTCTCCACAATGGAAACAAGCTCCAGAAGCTCTACGGCACTAGTCGGATGGATGGTTCTTCCCACAGTGATCACACTTGTCCTTCTTAACGAAACGGACAACACCAGCAGAGCCAGAGGAAGAAGTAGATCCAGACTTCTTAAAAGTTTGGACACTGGGACCCAAAGAACTAGCAGGCCTCGACTGAGGGATAGACTTGTTCCGCCGAATGCTGTCCTCCGCCTGGTGACAACAGCTAACCAAACCCTCGTAGGACATGTCGTTGCCAACCGCCACACGGTCATGGATCTCAGGGTTAAGGCCCTGAAGGATAGATTATACTTCATCCCAGAGCTGTCGGCAATCTCGGGGCAATAGTATAGCAGATCAAATAACTTCTGCTGATACTCATCGATAGACATGGCTCCCTGTCGCAGACTCAGTAGCTCGCCTGCCTTCGACTGACGGAGTGCAGGAGGAAAATACAGCTTCTGAAAAGCTGTGCGGAACTCGGCCCAGGTGGCCACTCCTTTCGCCGCAACAAAAGGTGCAGAAGTAAACCTCCACCACCTGCGCGCACGTCCATCCAGAAGATAACCCAGGGTCTTCATCTTCTGCTCCTTGGTGCATTGGAAAGTCTGAAAAGTCATCTCCATGCAGTCTAACCAGTTCTCCGCATCCTCCGGAGACTCACCTCCAACTAAGGGCTTAGGACCCATGGCTAAGAATCGATGCACAGTAAAACGCTCGTCGTCATGATGACGATGACTCCGTTCTCGACGATGCTCTCGGTCGGCATCACCCCAACGCCCACCAATACTGCCATGAGAACTTTGGTCATCACGATCTGCCATCTACAAAAATACCTCATGATAAGACTAAATCCCAAGAATACTTTTGCATGCTCTGATACCATAAATGTAGTGACCCTTACCCAGATCACCTACTAACAGAACTTAGGCATGCAATTAACTTAATTAAAAGGATATCAAAATAAAACTGCGGAAACCATAAACATTACACAATCCCAAGTAAAGGAATCTGTAATTTATCCAAATAATATACAACCAAATCGAATAGCTGTATCAACCTCAAAACAACAAAAATAAAACCTAGAAGAAGCTCCAGCTGGTCAACCACTGACTAGCCCTTCTTGGATCCACCCGCCTCGTCCAATCGCAAACCTGCCCCTTGGAATAGGGTGTCCAGAAACACAGAGTACGAGACGTGAGCATAAAACGCTCAGTACGAGAGTATTTTTATACATGCATGCAAAGTGAACTCCCTATAAACTCGAGGTCAAGGATCAGATAACAGAGACAGACCGGGCCCTGGTATGTAGCACGCTGTGTCGTCGCTTCAGGAGGTGGCTCCCATATCGAAATACAAGTGGATAAGCCGGACCCAAATCGATGAAAGTCCAACCACTAACAGGATAGGGAAAACCCAACTAACAGACATCTCGAAGGAGATAGCTCAGTATGCAAATGAATGCAACATAAATCAATGACATATAAACCATGCAGTCACATAATACATGCATACTCACACTACAAGAAAAAAGGCTAAAGACAACGGTGAAAAACCGTTGTCGTAGGCCTTTCAAAACTGTTGTTAAAGACTATGTTGTTAAAGGGGGTGCTTAAAGAAAACGGTGAAAAACCGTTGTCCTTAGAGTCAAAGACAACGGTTTTTCACCGTTGTAAAACCGATGTCTTTGCTTTCAAAGACAACGGTTTTTCACCGTTGTCTTTGAATACCCCTTTAATAACACAGTATTTTACAACAATTTTAAAAAGCCTACAACAACGGTTTAAAAACTTTGTCTTTTTTTAGATAAAAAACAAAAAAAAATTTAAATACACAATAGCTAGTATTACAAATAATTTAAAATAGAAAATTCAAAAATAAAATTTAATATACAATTTGCCAACGTTCGAAAATAATATTTACAATACTCTAAAAAAATTCAAAAACAACCAATAAAATGACTACAAATGACACTAATAAAACAAAAGTCAAGCAACACAACCACCAAAAAGATCTTAGAAAAATGTTCAAAACAAAAAAAGCTCTTAGAAGACTACAGAACTCTGATAAGCTGATTTTCCCATCTTCGTCGATATTTGCGGATCAACAGAGTTCCTCAGACACGTGTGCTACCATGCAACAAAAGAGCACAAGTTGAGGCTTTAATTTAAATCAAACGACAACATATTTTCACAAAATTTTTATATTTTGTGAATGGTGTAAGAATAGATACTTCATGCTGATTGTCTAATGTCATAACGTATTGCAACGTCAACTATTTTTAAAGAATTGGATCAGTCCAACCTCGTAGCATATGATTGTGATGATGTCTCTATATATTTGGTTCTTTGCATAAAGTAAAGTGCTTTAATAGGGATAAACACAAATACTAAGCATTCTAAGTTCATCTGGAGTTATAAATCCATCTCCATCCACATCGAATTTTTCAGTGTTGCTATCGATCTACTCACACCCCGCAGTGTATATATATATTAGCAATATACAATGAAACGACCCTAACTCTATAATAAATAAATATGCGGAAATTTTTTTTTTTTTATACTACTAAATAAAATATGTACATATATGCCCATACATATATGCACAGAATAAAATATTTAAAATAAATACATGACTAAATAAATGAATAATTAAATACTTAAATAAAAGGCATTCTTTAAATTAAATAAATATCTGAGTCAACCCTATAATTTAAAATATACTGCATAAATAAAATAAATAAAATTGTGTGCATGCACTAAAAATACTTAATAAAATATTCAAACATCTCAACCCATAAAAATATTAAAAATGTATCATAACATCATGCACGGTGACTCAGAAGCTGTCACGGTCACGGGGCTACTGCAGCGCTGCTCATACGTCCTCACCACCGGTAGGAATAACCTGCTCCTCTACGTACTCACCTGCACCATATCAGTGTAGTGAGCCTAGAGGCCCAACATGCATACTAACAAGGGTTTAAAATAATTTAAATCAATTTAATACTAATACATACATATACATGAATGAGCATGCTTTAAAATTACATAACTTAACTTACTTAAATAAACATAAATACATAATACATAACATACATACTTGAGTTGTTGAGCATTTATTTTCTTAACATCGAATGGTCCTATCCGTAAGTGTGACCCATAGTGCGACTGATCAGTCTAAGAAACCATCGTACGAGGCTGGTGGCGAACCACCCATACATAAATGGCAGAAAACTGCCCATACATAAATGGCAGAAACTGCCCATACATAAATGGCAGAAACTGCCCATACATAAATGGCCACACTACTTCAATTTCCACCTAAAATATTTTATTTGCTCAACCATAGAAAATTAAATCATAACATAAAAATTGATTTCATGAATGCATGTACTTAAATAAATTGTGTGTCCTTCATATATATTTAATTTAATTTTCTTACTAACATATAAATATTAAAAATAACTTAAATGCATAAAAATAATTAAATATATAATCAGGACACATGCAATTTTCTCATGGTTTGATACAGCTGCTGGCCCTAGACAAGCAAGCCCATTAACTTAAGACTTGGCCCATAAACATACTTAAGCCCAATATCTTAAACTTTAAGCCCAATTAATTAATCTAAGCCCAATTAAATTAATTAAGCCCATTAAATTTACACTAAGCCCAATAACACTTAAACTGGCCCATTGGGCCCAAAAACCCAAAGACTGGCCCATTAACTTTTATGGGCCCAAAAGCCCATAAAATTAATGGACTAACTTAATTAAAATTTTAAAAGTCCAAATAAAATTATTTGGGAGTCCAAATAATTTTATTTTAATTTAATTGACTCAAAAACCCATTAATTCATAAAATATTTTAAAAATAAAAAGACTCGAGCCCGGCCCACCAAACCCAGACCCGGACCCACTTAACTCGACCCACTAACTTACTGACCCGACCCGAGCCCCTGACCCAACCCGGACCATGCCCAAAAACCCTAGCCCGATCACCCCCTTCCCAAGACTGTTCTGCCACTGTGAGCAGCAACCGAAATCCCCGGCGGCCGCCTTGCTCCGACCACCCACCGGCCAGAGGGCTACCCCTAGGACTTAGCTCACATCCAGGCCTTTCCAACAAGCCAAGAACCAGCCCAAACCGTCGACTATGGAGTGAGAACGAAGCTCTGCAACCCGGCCCTTCTGCACTGTCGCGCAGACCCGAGCAGCTGCGGGAGAACCGTTCGTTCTCGAAGCTCCGACCACGAAAGACCATGAAACCTCTTGCAAAAACTTAGAAAACTTAAAGGGGTTCTAACCCAACCGACCTTACCCAAAATAGTGGCCTGAGGAAGGAGAACGAAGCTCCCTTCCTTGACACCCTAAACCTGCGCGAACAGCACAGATTTTGTGCAGCCATGCCCAGTCTCTTCCTAGCCATCTCCAGCCCATGTCTGACCCTACCACTCGACCCTAGGGACCCCAAGGAACCCCTCTAACCATGGACCAGCAGACCACCTAGCCATGGACATGAAAAACATGAGCATGCATATGAAATCGAAGAACAATGCGCCTAAAACCACATAAATCGATTTTTCTGAAAAAGTTTTCAAAAGATTTCGATGCCTACCATAACCTACATAATATATACTGATATGACGTTAAAATGAGAAGGAAAATCATGCCTTTCACCGTAGATATGGATATAACACGTGTAGGAAGGACTTCGGGACGACGGGACGACTTTGGCTTGCTTGGAACCTTGAAAACCGGCTATGGAGTCTTCTTGGAGGTTGGTTCGAAGAAGAAGAAGATGGTGGAGGTGGATGTCGGCTGATGGAAGGAAGAAAATAATCGGCTAGTAGGGTTTTAGGTTTTAATTTTGGTGTTAATTAAATATAGGTTTAGTAATTAAATATAAAAGGTTTTAAATATTAAATATATAACTTAAACTCTTAATTAAACTTTAGAAATCTGATAACATAAAATAAATCTCGAAATAATAATTTAGGGAAATTTTAAAAATACTAAAAAGTCAATATTTTGACTAATTTTGGATAAAAAAGACCCCTAAAATTAAATAAAATTAAATACTTAAAATTTTGAGATAATAAAACTCAAAATAATATTTTAAGGCTCCAAAAAGGCTCATAAAATAATTTGGCTAGAAAGTTGTCATCTCGTCCGTCCACGGTCCCGTCTACGCGATTAAATAATAAAAATACTAAAAATCATAAAAATCACTAATTATGGGTTAAGTGCTTAAAAATAAATTAAATCATGCATAAATACTTCACATAATTATTTAACCCATAAATCATAAATTTAAATAATTAATTATCCTAATTATGCAGGCGGATTTACGTATTTAAAATTACCGGGTGTTACAATTCTCCCCCCCTTAAATTGAATTTCGTCCTCGAAATTAAAGTACTTACCCGAACAACTCCGGATAGCGAGTCCTCATATCCTCCTCGGTCTCCCAAGTAGCTTCCTCCTCCGAGTGATTCAGCCACTGGACTCTGACCATCGGTATGACCCGCGTCCTAAGCCTCCGCTCCTCTCTAGCCAAGATCCGCACTGGTCTCTCCTCGTATACAAGATCCGGTGGCAACTGTAAGGGCTCGAAATCCAACACATGCGACGGGTTGGAGACATATCTCCGAAGCATGGATACATGGAAAACGTTGTGCACTGCCGCTAGCCCTGGAGGTAGAGCCAAACGATAGGCCAACGTGCCCACTCGCTCCAAGATCTCGAATGGCCCTATATATCTCGGATTAAGCTTGCCTCTCCGCCCAAAACGCGCTACTCCCTTCATAGGTGACACCTTCAGGAATACGTGGTCACCTACCGCGAACTCCAAATCGCGTCGTCTGGCATCCGCATAACTCTTCTGCCGACTCTGCGCTGTCCTCTTCCTGTCTCGAATCTGCGTCACGATGTCAGCTGTCTGCTGCACAATCTCTGGACCCAACAAAATCCTCTCACCAACCTCATCCCAATGCACCGGAGATCTGCATCTCCTCCCATAAAGTGCTGCATAAGGAGCCATACCTATAGACGACTGAAAGCTGTTGTTATAGGTAAACTCCACTAATGGCAGTCTAGTCTCCCAAGATCCTCGAAAATCGATGACACAAGCTCTCAAAAGATCCTCGAGAACCTGGATCACTCTCTCGGACTGACCATCTGTCTGGGGATGAAAAGCTGTACTGAACAAAAGTCTAGTCCCCAAAGCTGTGTGCAGACTCTTCCAAAACGCTGAGGTGAACCTCGGATCTCTGTCTGATACAATAGACACTGGTATGCCATGCAGTCTAACAATCTCTATGATGTAAAGCTCTGCATACTGTGTCAAAGTGTAAGTAGTCCTTACCGGCAAGAAATGAGCTGACTTGGTGAGTCTATCCACAATCACCCAAATCGCTGTACACCCTCTAGTACTCCTCGGTAAGCCAACCACAAAGTCCATCGTAATATTCTCCCACTTCCATTCCGGAATAGGGAGAGGTCTAAGAAGTCCTGCTGGACGCTGATGCTCTGCTTTGACTTGCTGACAAGTCAAGCACTCTGACACCACTCTCCCGATGTCACTCTTCATCCCAGGCCACCAATACAATAACTGTAAGTCTCGGTACATCTTCGTACTTCCGGGGTGAATGGAGTACGGAGATGCATGAGCCTCTGCTAGAATCTCGTATCTCAACTGATCAACGTTCGGTACCCACATCCTCCCACGGTACTGAACGATGCCATCCTCCACTGTATACAAGAGACTACCTCTGGCCTCATCTCTCTGTCTCCATCGTTGTAGCTCCTCATCAGTGGACTGTCCCTCTCTAATCCGATCTCTCAAAACTGGCTGCACCGTCAACACTGACAAGCTCGGTGCATGGCCGCTCGGATAGCACTCCAACCCAAACCTCTGAATCTCGGTCTGTAGTGGTAACTGTACAGTCAAACATGATACCACTGACGACTTTCGACTCAAAGCATCTGCTACTACATTAGCTTTACCCGGATGGTAGCTAATGTCACAATCATAGTCCTTCACAAGCTCAAGCCATCTGCGCTGCCTCATGTTCAACTCCTTCTGGGTGAAGAAGTACTTGAGGCTCTTGTGGTCGGTGAAAATCTTGCACTTCTCGCCGTAAAGATAGTGCCTCCAGATTTTCAACGCAAATACCACTGCTGCAAGCTCCAAATCATGCGTCGGATAGTTCTGCTCATGAATCTTCAACTGTCGCGACGCATATGCGATAACTCTGCCACTCTGCATAAGTACTGCGCCCAAACCAAGCTTGGACGCGTCGGTGTACACCACTAACTCCTCATGTGGCACTGTCATAGCTAACACAGGTGCTGAAGTAAGTGCATCCTTCAGCTGATCAAAACTCCTCTGACAATCTGGACTCCAACTATACTTCGCGTTCTTCTTGGTTAAGAAAGTCAAGGGTACTGCAATAGAGGAAAAACCCTTGATGAACTTCCTATAGTATCCTGCTAAACCCAAGAAGCTACGAATCTCCGAAGCATTCTTTGGAATCCCCCAATCCCTCACTGCCTGCACCTTGGACTGATCCACTACAATCCCATCTCTAGAAATAATGTGGCCTAGAAACGCCACCTGCTCCAACCAAAACTCACACTTACTGAACTTTGCAAACAATCGATGCTCCCTCAAAGTCTGCAAGGCTGTATGCAAATGCTGTGTGTGCTCCTCAATGCTCCTCGAGTAGATCAATATGTCATCAATGAATACAATGACAAACTGATCTAGATACGGCTGGAAGACACGATGCATGAGATCCAAAAAAACTGCTGGAGCATTGGTCAACCCAAAGGGCATCACCAAAAACTCATAGTGCCCATACCGTGTCCTAAAGGCAGTCTTAGACACGTCTGAATCTCTGACTCTCAGCTGATGGTAACCAGATCGCAGATCGATATTGGAGAATACCGAAGCTCCCTGCAACTGATCGAATAAATCCTCTATCCTCGGTAGTGGATACTTATTCTTCACTGTGACTCTGTTGAGCTCTCGGTAGTCAATGCACAATCTCATGCTGCCGTCCTTCTTCTTCACAAACAACACTGGAGCTCCCCATGGAGAAAAGCTAGGACGAACAAAACCCTTCTCCAACAGCTCTTGAATCTGCTCCTTCAACTCTCTCATCTCTGTAGGAGCAAGTCGATACGGTGCCTTAGAGATAGGCACAGTATCCGGCAACAACTCAATACTGAACTCCACCTCTCTCACTGGTGGAACTCCTGCAACATCGTCAGGAAAAACATCTGGATAGTCACGTACCACCTCTATATCTGATAAAGATCTGCTAGAAACATCTGAGGTAGTGACCACACTAGCAAGAAAACCCGGACATCCATTGCGCAACAGTTTCCTCGCACGAACAAGTGATATCATCTGAGGAATACTGCTAGACTGAGATGCAAAGAAAGTAAACATCTCACCTCCTGCTGGCTTCACTGACACTGTCCTACGTCGGAAATCAATCGAAGCTCCATTAACTGATAGCCAGTCCATACCAAAAATCAAGTCAAACCCAGTCAATGGAAGAACCACTAGATCTGCTCGAATGGAGTGTCCCTGCAGCTCCAATTCCAAATCCCTGATGACACTAGTGGTAGTGATAATCTGTCCGGATGGCATGGTAACATCGTAGCCACTGTCTACAACCTCCGGTGAAATGCCTATCCGTCTGATAAAATCTCGGGAGATAAACGAATGCGTGCTCCTGAATCTAGCAACGCAAACGTGGAGTTGCCTCCAACTAGAATTCTTCCTGCACGCAGAAAATATTTCCAAGTAGCTGCACCAAAATCTTAATTTACCCAATTTCACCCCTAAGGACTACTCGTCTCCGAGGCATATTGCATCACCCCATATTTCTTTACGTAAATCGCCATGCATAACTAAGTGGTTTAAAATTAATGCTAACTTAAATTCTAGAAATTTAAATCATACTATAAACATTAAAACTTACAGACCGGTAGCGTGGATTTCTGAGCTCGCATAGCAGTAGTGACCCCTCCAAGAACCGTGCTTTGATACCAACTGAAACGACCCTAACTCTATAATAAATAAATATGCGGAAATTTTTTTTTTTTTATACTACTAAATAAAATATGTACATATATGCCCATACATATATGCACAGAATAAAATATTTAAAATAAATACATGACTAAATAAATGAATAATTAAATACTTAAATAAAAGGCATTCTTTAAATTAAATAAATATCTGAGTCAACCCTATAATTTAAAATATACTGCATAAATAAAATAAATAAAATTGTGTGCATGCACTAAAAATACTTAATAAAATATTCAAACATCTCAACCCATAAAAATATTAAAAATGTATCATAACATCATGCACGGTGACTCAGAAGCTGTCACGGTCACGGGGCTACTGCAGCGCTGCTCATACGTCCTCACCACCGGTAGGAATAACCTGCTCCTCTACGTACTCACCTGCACCATATCAGTGTAGTGAGCCTAGAGGCCCAACATGCATACTAACAAGGGTTTAAAATAATTTAAATCAATTTAATACTAATACATACATATACATGAATGAGCATGCTTTAAAATTACATAACTTAACTTACTTAAATAAACATAAATACATAATACATAACATACATACTTGAGTTGTTGAGCATTTATTTTCTTAACATCGAATGGTCCTATCCGTAAGTGTGACCCATAGTGCGACTGATCAGTCTAAGAAACCATCGTACGAGGCTGGTGGCGAACCACCCATACATAAATGGCAGAAAAATGCCCATACATAAATGGCAGAAACTGCCCATACATAAATGGCAGAAACTGCCCATACATAAATGGCCACACTACTTCAATATCCACCTAAAATATTTTATTTGCTCAACCATAGAAAATTAAATCATAGCATAAAAATTGATTTCATGAATGCATGTACTTAAATAAATTGTGTGTCCTTCATATATATTTAATTTAATTTTCTTACTAACATATAAATATTAAAAATAACTTAAATGCATAAAAATAATTAAATATATAATCAGGACACATGCAATTTTCTCATGGTTTGATACAGCTGCTGGCCCTAGACAAGCAAGCCCATTAACTTAAGACTTGGCCCATAAACATACTTAAGCCCAATATCTTAAACTTTAAGCCCAATTAATTAATCTAAGCCCAATTAAATTAATTAAGCCCATTAAATTTACACTAAGCCCAATAACACTTAAACTGGCCCATTGGGCCCAAAAACCCAAAGACTGGCCCATTAACTTTTATGGGCCCAAAAGCCCATAAAATTAATGGACTAACTTAATTAAAATTTTAAAAGTCCAAATAAAATTATTTGGGAGTCCAAATAATTTTATTTTAATTTAATTGACTCAAAAACCCATTAATTCATAAAATATTTTAAAAATAAAAAGACTCGAGCCCGGCCCACCAAACCCAGACCCGGACCCACTTAACTCGACCCACTAACTTACTGACCCGACCCGAGCCCCTGACCCGACCCGGACCATGCCCAAAAACCCTAGCCCGATCACCCCCTTCCCAAGACTGTTCTGCCACTGTGAGCAGCAACCGAAATCCCCGGCGGCCGCCTTGCTCCGACCACCCACCGGCCGGAGGGCCACCCCTAGGACTTAGCTCACATCCAGGCCTTTCCAACAAGCCAAGAACCAGCCCAAACCGTCGACTATGGAGTGAGAACGAAGCTCTGCAACCCGGCCCTTCTGCACTGTCGCGCAGACCCGAGCAGCTGCGGGAGAACCGTTCGTTCTCGAAGCTCCGACCACGAAAGACCATGAAACCTCTTGCAAAAACTTAGAAAACTTAAAGGGGGTTCTAACCCAACCGACCTTACCCAAAATAGTGGCCTGAGGAAGGAGAACGAAGCTCCCTTCCTTGACACCCTAAACCTGCGCGAACAGCACAGATTTTGTGCAGCCATGCCCAGTCTCTTCCTAGCCATCTCCAGCCCATGTCTGACCCTACCACTCGACCCTAGGGACCCCAAGGAACCCCTCTAACCATGGACCAGCAGACCACCTAGCCATGGACATGAAAAACGTGAGCATGCATATGAAATCGAAGAACAATGCGCCTAAAACCACATAAATCGATTTTTCTGAAAAAGTTTTCAAAAGATTTCGATGCCTACCATAACCTACATAATATATACTGATATGACGTTAAAATGAGAAGGAAAATCATGCCTTTCACCGTAGATATGGATATAACACGTGTAGGAAGGACTTCGGGACGACGGGACGACTTTGGCTTGCTTGGAACCTTGAAAACCGGCTATGGAGTCTTCTTGGAGGTTGGTTCGAAGAAGAAGAAGATGGTGGAGGTGGATGTCGGCTGATGGAAGGAAGAAAATAATCGGCTAGTAGGGTTTTAGGTTTTAATTTTGGTGTTAATTAAATATAGGTTTAGTAATTAAATATAAAAGGTTTTAAATATTATATATATAACTTAAACTCTTAATTAAACTTTAGAAATCTGATAACATAAAATAAATCTCGAAATAATAATTTAGGGAAATTTTAAAAATACTAAAAAGTCAATATTTTGACTAATTTTGGATAAAAAAGACCCCTAAAATTAAATAAAATTAAATACTTAAAATTTTGAGATAATAAAACTCAAAATAATATTTTAAGGCTCCAAAAAGGCTCATAAAATAATTTGGCTAGAAAGTTGTCATCTCGTCCGTCCACGGTCCCGTCTACGCGATTAAATAATAAAAATACTAAAAATCATAAAAATCACTAATTATGGGTTAAGTGCTTAAAAATAAATTAAATCATGCATAAATACTTCACATAATTATTTAACCCATAAATCATAAATTTAAATAATTAATTATCCTAATTATGCAGGCGGATTTACGTATTTAAAATTACCGGGTGTTACATACAAAGCTGCCAAACATGAAAATGCTTGTGCTAACTAGGATATAAATTTAAGTTCCTTGTTATATTAGATATAATTAAATGCCAAATAAATTAAATTCTGAACACATTGTAAACTCCATGCTTCAAGAAAATCAGGATAATTCCCTTCTATGCAAACCCGTATCCACCTACCCATAGAAACATGTCTTTTACAACATTTCTTAAAGCTTTTATTTGAAATTAAACACAAAAAACGAAATTTAAAACCACCCAGAAAAGGAAAAAATTCAGATATTCTCCAAAAACAGCAATAAAGCAAGAGCAAGAGCAAGAGCAAGAATCTCATACCCAAATAATTCCCACATGAAACCTGACATCCTGTTTTGGGTCACCAATGGGAAATGAAACACGTACTTGGATAAATCCTGGGAAGTTTTACGTGAATCACGAGAGTATCACAATGCTACGTATATACACAGACAGATATATTTATTAATTAGTATTTTATTTTATATATCTTAAAAAGTTAGTAAATGAGAATTTGTATGTTTTATGTACTTCTCAGAGGGCTGGCTCACAAAGCATAAACAGAGTATTAATTCGGAGGGCTGGCTCACAAAGTAAGAAGTTGGGGCAATCCAAATCAAACAAAGAATCTAAGAAGATCACCAAAGAAAGGGAATGTCACAACAATGAAAAGGGTAAAAGCTGCAAATATTTAAACCATGATAAGATTCTCACCTACATCGCTAAGCACAAATCCAGAAGGGGTGATGCTAAATCTCTTCAAAATCGTCCTCTCAAACAAGTCAAATACCGACATTGCATAAACCTGTAGGCACAATCTTTTAGTCAAAATTTAGTTACGCATGAAAAACATAAAACATATAAAAGAACCCACGAGAATCTTCCTACAATATTTGTTGCCAATATATGAGCGCATAAGAACATCCATAACGACCAATATTCTAATTATCAGAATCCAAACATGCCCATATCTGGCCTATATGTAGAAGAACTAGTCTTTATTGAATCCGATGATCTTATTTTCAGCTACAAGAACAGATATCCCTATATTCTCTAGAAGCGTGACTTGCTCTGCAATAGTTCCTGCATTAAAAAAACAAATCATCGGAAACAAACTGTCATTCTCAAGTTTACACTAGCAAATAAACTGTAAAACAAAGTATCACGGCAGAAAGAAATTCCTTTACCCAACAAAAGCTTTTCCAATTGCGTTTAACCCAGTAATTGCTCTCAAAAGCAACGTATTTTGACTAAAAATCCACATGAAAAACACAGACAGCACAAGAAAATCTCAAAATATGAATTGAAACATCTTGTCAAAATAAAAGTGGCGACCAGATTCAGGAATTACTTGTCTATCAAGAGGATGCCTGAAGTCATCCGCATCATGATCGCGATTGACAAAGGACGAAGAATCTCGACACAAAATACTTACTCTTCCTCGACCATTAAAACTGAAAAGTACCAGAAATCCCGATTGTACGTTTGTTTGTGACATGAGAACAGAAACTAATTCTTCAAGCGTTATTATCCAAAATCCAGATATCAAGAGAAATTAGGGTTGCTGAAATCTATATATATCCATGTATATATATATATTTATTTATTTAATATGTTACAGCAAAGGGATATATTATAGAATATTAAATATCTAATAAACAAGATGCTCTGAGCATGCACCAAGCTTGGGTTGCCCAAGTAGTTGAGTCCACCCTCGTTGAACCTGCTGTTTGGAGAATTTGGACAAAAGTCACCTAAAATGTATTTCAAAGATTAATATTACTTAGATTCCAACATGTGAAAAGTTAATGAATAGATAACATCAGCCTTGGCATCCAACAAAAATTGACATCAACTTAACCTACAAGAATATATCAAGTATGGATAATATCGTACTGCTATTTTGCCACTGATATCGGATTGTACCACCATCAATGCTGCTCCAAATTTGTCTAAAACAGAGGAGGAATTGAGTAAAAACGGAAAAAATGACAAAATTGAAAAAAAAAAAACAGAACGAGAACAAAAACTAAAACAAGAAAGCATGCCACACTAAGGAAGTATTATTGCAGCAACGTCTTCTTTAACCGCAACATATATATACACTTAACTTTTCATTTGACGGGTAGGTTATATCAAAATGAATCCTATATGGAATCCGCGGGGACCTACTGTTTATATCACATATATACTATAGATTTAACAGGATAATCACATTTTACCCAATTGAAAAACTCAAACTTTCAAAGTAATTATAAAGTTTACCTTCTTGAAATTTCAAATCTTTGCACATATATACACTTCGAAGCACTTTGGCAGTCCAGGACTGGAAGTCTTTGGCAGCAGCTTGAGCAATCTTCCATTTAAAGGCTTCCTTTGTAGCCACAACTACCTATTCTGCTCTAAGCAATGGTTCCGCCGTGTCTTCTTGAATTGATCTAACATTATCAGGATCCACCAACCAATTATATATACGAAGTACAAACCCACTCTAATCAAAGGTTCTCAGAAATATTTCAGTATAAAATAATTTGAGTACGAATAAAAGAACTAAAAGAATGAAATCAAAGATTGATAGTGTTCCTTTGGCACCGATAAAAAAAATATGGGTCATCAAATTTTCACTAAAAGACCATCTCAATTCAACCTGTTGGAGATCAAGAAGAAGGAAAACAAAATGGAAAACCAGCAATAAACAGAGCAAGGACCATTTGAAGAAGAGCAGGATCTGAGTACTAGCACCAACACGCCTTTGCATCAAAAAAATCATGACACTAGGATTTATAATAAAACAATTAGATACTAATAAGAGACGAGGTGGGGAGTGTGGGAGAATCCATACATATGCATTACAGCCAAAGATTATCAAAACATCAAATTGACAGGAAAACTAACATAGTCAATGTTTTTTTTTTTGAAAAAAAAATCATTTAATATAATACTAAGATAGTTAATCTTCACTGTAAACCAACACTCGAAAGGTGGTAATGAATTAATAAACATGTACAGTCTAGGAAAAACGACCATGCCAATGATTAATTATCGCAGTAACAAACAAAATGAGAAAAATGAGGTAACATAAGAAGTGGAATTTGAATACAACAAAAAATATCAAATCATTTGGGAGCTAATTCCCAAGATTGTGGCAATTAAATCATTATGTGCCGACGATGAGAAGTAAATGGTAAATTAGACTCTAGAAAACTCTAATGAGAGCAACACCAATCTAGTGCATATACAAATGCTGAAAGAAGGTTAGAGCAAAAAAACATACATTTTGCCAATGACAAATCGAACAATGACAACCTTTTGATCCTCCATCTTTTTCAAAGATGTACCTATATACATATATGTAAACTTTTTAACAGAAACAATAATTCCTATCAACATCACACTTAAATAATTCGACATCTACAAGAATAACAGATTTATATATCAATAATAATGCGATAATTGCAATAAAATTTGAAATAAATCAAGGGGATACTTTTTCAACTCCAAGCAGCCCACTGAACCTCACGATAACGAACTAAAATATCGAGTTAAAAGCTGAAAATAAGCAAAAAAAATTGTCCAACTCAAATCCAAACTTATCTGAAATCCGAACAATGCGCTACTCTGTCGAAAACTCCCCGAAAAAGTGAAACCAGCTGCAAAATTAGGGCTTGGAGTAGGATAGTTCCAAGCTTCAAATCCAACCTATAAACAACCAAAATATCATAGAAATGGCGAGAAAGCGGTCAGAAACTAAAGAAATTGGGATTGGAAGAAATCGTGCAAAACAACTCGCGAACACACTTCGTCAAACTCTATTTCTTGCTCAAAAGTGTCGATTGAAGGCTTGAAATGAAGCTTAGGGTGCGAGCAACAAACCCCTAAAATGATTTCAGATTTCAGGCGAAAGTGGACAACGATTTGGTGCAAGGAAGGTAAAGAAGATAACGGAAGGGAAGGGAACGGGAAAGGATTTGGGTTTGGGTTTTTTTCCTTTTTTTTGGGTAACGTGAATGTATATATGTATAGATATACTAATAATTTTTTTGGGTAACGTGAGTGTATATATGTATAGATATACTAATAATAATAATAATAATAATATAGATATACTAATAATACTAATAATAATAATAATAAAGAGTGTAATGTATATGTATTTTAAAAAATAATTTTTTTTTAAAAAAATAATAATAATAATAAAAGAGTGTAATGTATATGTATTTTAAAAAAATCATTTTTTTTAAAAAAATAATAATAATAATAAATAAGTGTAATGTATATGTATTTTAAAAAATCATTTTTCTAAAAAATAATAATAATAATAAAAAATAAGTGTAATGTATATGTATTTTAAAAAATCATTTTTTTAAAAAAAAATAATAAAAGGCAACGGTTTTTAAAAACCGTTGTTATAGGTTCAAAAAACCCGCTCATAGACAACGGTTTTTAAAACCCGTTGTCTTTGACTATAAAAGAAGTCCAAAAAATCCGCTCATAGACGTTGTCTTTGACCTATGAAAGACAACGTTTTTTAAAAAACCTTTGTCTATGAGCGGGTTTTTTGAACTTATGACAACGGTTTTCAAAAAAACCGTTGTTAAATGGAAAAAGACAACGGTTTTTCAAAAAACCGTTGTCTATCAAGTGATGTTGAATCCTTATATTCTTGTAGTGTCAGTCAGGATATCTCGAACAGTACTTCTGTACCTCAAAACAGTGCAAGCTCTACCAACTCTAGGTCCACGCCTATAGTCTGCTCTACACTGCCAAATGATACTACTATCATTAAAGTGCTCTAAAAGCCTTAACTAAGCTATTGCATACTCCTAAATATTTTTAAGAAGCAAAAGCTATACCTTCGTACGTCGTTAGCCCTTTGATGTCGATGCCTCCAGAACTTGGGCACAACTCTGCTACGACTTCCGAATGCCTCGCCGACCGCCGGGTCAAGCCTAGGAAGGCTAGAACAACTCGAATAGACTAGAAAGGAGAGGGAAATACTCGGAATTGGCAATTGGAAATGAAGCCTCGGCCCTCTATTTATAGACAACGATCGGAACTTCCGATCCTTGATCGGAACGTCCGAACCTCGATCGGAACGTCCGATCCTGCTATCAGAGCTTCCGAAGATCCTGATCTTCCACGTGTCAAAATATCACTTGTTGACTTTGGATAGGGCAATCGGAGCTTCCGATCCCGATCGGAGCTTCCGATCCTGCCACACGTCATGCATGACATAATATCGATCGGAGCTTCCGATCCTGTTCCGAACTTCCGAACCTACCTTCGGAGCTTCCGAAGAATCATAATAAAATTTTTCTTTTTTTAAATTTTTTTTTGGGGCCAAATGCGAATCCGACCACTTACATGCCTTATTTATGCATGCAAACTCGAGAGAAAAAATGTTTTTGCCGTGAGAATCATCAATTTACTCGATCGTTTGCGCTACGTGCCGCACGGGGCCGCCCGCCCGTGCCCACGGTGCTCCCAACATGGGCACCCAT
>NC_133122.1:8498653-8531153 GCF_033568475.1 Henckelia pumila
TGTTTTTATGTGCTGCGCGCGTGCGAGACCTATGCCGCGCGCGCGCGCGTGTTCGGGGGTCATATGTGTTCCGAAAAATCCTTATTTTGAGAGGAAATTAACTGGTAGGCGTTCCAGACCATATATATAGAAGATATAACATATTTTTGAGGGTTTGGGGGAAGCTCCAGAGCACAGACAACGCAAGAGGAGGCGGCTACAAGGCTTTGGAGAGAAGATTTCTCTTTTCTTTTCTTCTTCTTATTTTTATTTTTGAATTATTGTTTTTAATTATTGAGTAGCTTATTTTCAACCAAGACGGCGTGATTGAGCCAAACAAATTCATGTAGAAAACTTGGATGTTTGTTTGGGATTTTTTAGAGTTGATTTTATTTTATTGATTGTCAGATTTATATTTATCTTGTGAATAGTCTGATCAACTGTTTGCTTGCATGTTAATCAATTCCAAATCGACAGAGGAGGTTTTGATTTTGATCACTCTGATAATTAACATATTGTAAAACCGACTAGAAATAGAATTCGGTTTCATTGTGCGGTTTAGGTGTAAACTGAATTTTCACAAATATTTAATGCATTCAATTTTGATTAGAATTATGAAAGATTAGTTCATCAATATTTGAATAGGTTTGATTGTTCTAAAAATAGACCTTTGAACAAATTAGGAGAATTCCCGTGAATTAAGATTAAATCTGAGTCCTGAATCGACTACATGTTACGTGATTTGTTCGGTACCTACGTGTGTCTTGGTTGTCTTTGTCTTATTTATTTTTATCTTCAGTTATTTTTATTCTTATTTCTTAATCAGTTTTTATTTTATATTCTTATTTTATTTAATTCAAAATCCTTCTATTATTTTGTCTAGATTAAGTAAAATAATTAATTCTTGAGAATTGACTGCAGTCCCTGTGGGATCGATACTTGGACTCTCTGTCCACTTTACTATTACTTGACCTGGTACGCTTGCTAGTAGATTTATATCACACCGATTTAGCCGGTCAAGTTTTTGGCGCCGTTGCCGGGGACTGTTTAGTTGATATTAGGATATATTATTTGCTTGAGGCTAGACATTTTTTTTTTATTTCTATCTTTTCGTTTTTTTTTATTTATTTTATTTTAATTTTGAATTTTTTTTTCTTTTTCTTTTCTTTTGCTTGTGAGGTACTTGGAGATGGATCATCATCAGGTGTTCACAAGATTTGGCCAGCAATACTTGGAGCCATTCTATGCTGTTTGGGGGAGATTCAATGATTTGGCGAACAGATTTCGATGCCATAAATTTTCGAGCTACACCCTCACTCAATTTTTTTATGGTGGTTTGGATGAGATTACAAGAAGTTGGGTGGATTATGGAGCGTTGGCCACTGACAGTCAATTGTTTAGAAGAGATGAAGACAGTGCGATGCACTTGTTAAATGATATGGCAGATTTTGACTACCACTGGCATTGTGATCCTTCACTGCAGGGTTGGAGTCACCAATATCCTCCAGATATCAACTCTAAAAATTTTGCGAACCAGCCACCGGAGCATCAAGAAGACTGCATAGGGCGTTTCGAAGATTATGTGGCTCAGTTGGAAAATCTTGTGCGACAACAGACAGAGTCAAATAAATTTTTAGAAAGCCGCATAAGTCTTTTGGATGAACAGATTGCGCTTATTAGAGAACCAATTTTGGATATCTGCCAATTGAGTGAAGTAACTGAGCCAGAGCATGAAGAAATCATTTTTGAGGAATCTTCTTGTGAGGATGAGCCAAACATGATAGTGGAGGAGGAAGAACCATACAAGGAGAGAGATTTTACCTCGTCAGTGGTCGTTTTATGTACACCGTTAGAAGATATTTTTTTGCCATTGACGCCACCTCCACAGTATTAAATCCTCTTTGAGCTTCAGCCTAGAATCAGAGTCTCTTTCCAAAGGAAAAATTTCATGCCGAGTACTGTTGGACCGACAAGCTTAAACTGCAAATATCACGCCAAGCTTGAGGGCGAAGAAATTCAATACCCATACGTAGAATCGTATGATTCTTACTATGGGCGGCAGCCGCTCTTTGATGGTGGCTTCTGCATAGTCGGGCTATAGACTATAATTTTAGCGCTGACTGGGAGCCAACCCAGTGTTTTTGCTTTTGTTTTTATTTTGTTTTTTTTTATATTTTGTTTTTATTTGATTTTGTTTTCTTTCCCATGCCAGTTGGTCATGCCTGCCGATATATCTAGACTGATGTTACTGTCCCAGCTGATGCCGTCAAGAAGGAAGAGAATGAAACAAAAACCATGGGAGTGTTATTTCTGTTTTCATTGTGTTTTTGTTCGTTTTGAATTTTGTTCATTGTCTGAAGCATTGAGGGCAAAGTTTTGGATAAGTATGGGGGGGTAGACTAGTTTATTTCATTATGTTTTGTGTTTGTGTTGCATAAAGTTCGTTTCAGGTCTGTTTGCATATAGTGTGTTTTTGTTGTTGTTTGTGTTGTCCTGCATGGGTAGGATGAGTCATGATAGCCAATGATGATGAAGTTTATTTGAAAATAATGGATTTTTGAAAAATGAATGCTCTTGACTGGACATGAGAAACTGTAGGTTGAACCGTGAATATTTTTAAGCACTAATGTTAGACCAGTGAATTGTAGCGAAAGATTTGATGAAGTTTCTGTCTGTTTGACCATTGCACGGCAATAGGTGGTTTGTGGATCTTGATTGTGTTCTATGAATTTTGATGAGACTCTAGTTTACACTTATGATATTGGGCGCACCTAGAAAACATTTATATACAATTCCATCCGTGCCTTGAAAGGATTAAAATCCTAAAAAAAAAAAAAATTAAATTTAAGGCTAAGTATGCGGATTCAATGGGATTGATGCTCCATCCGGGCTATAGACGAGGGGATTAGAAAGAAAAAATAGAATGATTTTTCGTATCTTAGCCAGTTATAGCTAAGTCAGCGGGTAATTATTGGGGCTAATGCAATACCGGGTGCAAAATCCGGAGGTGTGTAATTCATTATCTCAAGGGAGGTGGGTTTAGTCTAGAGGTCGTTGAAAGGAATGAGCACTTGAAGAGTTAAACTTGCACTAATTTGTCATAGGTCGCTAAGCAGTTTTGAAACGAATTCGGTCAAGTTGTATGAAACTGGAATGACATTTCACACACACACGTTCACGTTAAACCGAAGGTGTATTATGAAAAGTTGAGAGCATGTCTATATTTTTTATTTTGTGATTGAACTTCTCGGAGGCTTTGCACATTTATGAATCTTCCTTACTTATGTTTTTGTTTGCATTTTGTTTTTGCATGTTTTGCTCGAGGGCGAGCAAGAGTTAAGTATGGGGGTGTTGATAAGTGCATTTTGTATGCATTATTTCATGTTATTTTTATGTCTATTTTGTGTGCATTCATATTATTTTTATGTGTTTTTATGTATTTTAGTGCATGTGTGTGTATTTCACTCCTTGGATTAATTTTGTAGGAAAATGAATTTTTGAAGAGTGAATTACGGAGCAGCCTTGATAGAAAAATCATATTTAATTTTAGAGACATTGAAATCCAATATCCACTGTTCAGATTAACGTTAAAGATGTTTTGAAGCTTCTGTCCAAATTTCAGCTCAATCCGACGGCTAGATCTTGATATATGAATTTTTAAAAATTGTCGCTCGGTGCAGATTTTTTGTACTGCGCGCACGCGAGAATCAAGATCGCGCGCGCGCTTGTCCGACGTACAGCCTTCTATTTTTATGTGCTGCGCGCGTGCAAGTCCTATGCCCCCCGCGCGCGCGTGTTCGGGGGTCATATGTGTTTCGAAAAATCCTTAGTTTGAGAGGAAATTAACTGGTAGGCGTTCCGGACCATATATATAGAAGATATAACATATTTTTTAGGGTTTGGGGGAAGCTCCAGAGCGCAGACAACGCAAGAGGAGGCGGCTACAAGGCTTGGGAGAGAAGATTTCTCTTTTCTTTTCTTCTTCTTATTTTTATTTTTGAATTATTGTTTTTAATTATTGAGTAGTTTATTTTCAACCAAGACGGCGTGATTGAGCCGAACAAATTTATGTAGAAAACTTGGATGTTTGTTTGGGATTTTTTAGAGTTGATTTTATTTTATTGATTGTCAGATTTATATTTATCTTGTGAATAGTCTGATCAACTGTTTGCATGCATGTTAATCAATTCCAAATCGACAGAGGAGGTTTTGATTTTGATCACTCTGATAATTAACATATTGTAAAACCGACTAGAAATAGAATTCGGTTTCAGTGTGCGGTTTAGGTGTAAACTGAATTTTCACAAATATTTAATGCATTCAATTTTGATTAGAATTACGAAAGATTCGTTCATCAATATTTGAATAGGTGTGATTGTTCTAGAAATAGACCTTTGAACAAATTAGGAGAATTCCCGTGAATTAAGATTAAATCTGAGTCCTGAATCGACTACATGTTACGTGATTTGTTCGGTACCTACGTGTGTCTTGGTTGTCTTTGTCTTAATTATTTTTATTTTCAGTTATTTTTATTCTTATTTCTTAATCAGTTTTTATTTTATATTCTTATTTTATTTAATTCAAAATCCTTCTATTATTTTGTCTAGATTAAGTAAAATAATTAATTCTTGAGAATTGACTGCAGTCCCTGTGGGATCGATACTTGGACTCTCTGTCCACTTTACTATTACTTGACCTGGTACGCTTGCCAGTAGATTTATATCACACCGATTTAGCCGGTCACAAACCAATCCATACGGATGTCCTCACGATGTCTAAAGGCAAAAGCTTATTTGCTAGAGTATTGACAGAGATGGACTCCTCACTACCAAGAGTTTATGAGTACCCTCTCCTACTCCCTAATGGCATTAAGACAAACTTGAGATTTATTTAGAGGTGGCCGTGGGCAGCGTGATCGGTTTAGGTGTAAACTGAATTTTCACAAATATTTAATGCATTCAATTTTGATTAGAATTACGAAAGATTCGTTCATCAATATTTATTGTGCTAACTGTAATTCTCTGGGCCACTCTATTGAGCAATGCCGATGGTTTTTGAACCCAAATGAAGTAGAAGCACCCATAGGGGCTGCCCACAACAAGAACCAAACTGGAGACGACCTAACTAAGCCTCGTAGCAAATCTAGAGGGCCTGGGCAGCGTGATCGGTGTAGGCCTAGGGGTGGAGGCCATGGGGGAGGTGGTTGGCGTGGTGCCCCTTGGGGTAGAGGGCGTGGCCGAGGCCCTGCAGGAGGTGGCCGTGGCCCTGCATGTGGTGGCCGTGGCCCTAGTAAGGAAGCATTAGGCGATGACCAAGGTGCTCGTGAAGGCACGGGGGATAATGGATTAGACATTGATAATAGCCCACCCCTTGTGCAAGATGAGGAAGAGCCCGAAGATGAGGGCATTGTTTTAGAAATTCCGGGAAGTAATGGGGAAGAAAAGTTTGTAGTGGAAGTCTTTGAAGGTGATGGAGATGAAGATGGTTTTGAAAAAGTGGTTAGTAAACAAACGAAAAAGAAACTCAAGTACCTTAAGCAGTTGTCGAGACCTAGCAATTCGGGAGGATCGAGCTCTAGCTTAACTGAGTACATTGAGGTGGATCCTAGGACGTGGATTCCCAATATGACAGCGAAGTCCTTTCTACTAAACCAAGCACAAATCAGGGCTAGGCGACTTAAGGTCGTCTCTCGCCACCAATGAAGATCGCGAGTTGGAACATGAGGGGTTTTAATAAGCCCCTCAAACAAAGACACGTTCAAGGAGTGTTGAAGAAATACAACTTGAGTGTCCTTGGGTTACTTGAAGTAAAGGTTAATGTCAATCTTGTGGATAGAATGATGGATACTAAATTCCCTGGTTTGTCTTTCCTACACAACTTTCATTTGTGCACGAACAGTCGTATCCTTGTCATGTGGGATAGTAAGGATGTGAGGCTAGATGTTCTTGGTATGTCTGACCAATTTATCCATGTTTCAGTCGTTTGCCTTCACTCCTAGAGAGTTTTTTTAGCCTCTTTCATCTATGGCAGGAACTCGGTGGTGGCTAGGAGGCCTCTTTGGGATTTTCTGATCAATCATGGGGAGAATATCTCCCTCACCTGGATCCTGTGAGGGGATTTTAATTGTGTGAGATACCCTCATGAAAAGATGGGTGGAATTCCTATTGTCCCAAGAGATATGGCTGATCTGAGAAACTGTATCAATCGATTGGAGCTCTCTGACGTGAATCATGTTGGTTGCTACTACACTTGGTTTAGCCTGGCTGTTTCTTCTAAGCTTGACCGAGTTATGGTCAATCATCACTGGAGTGAATCGAATTTGGATGTATTTGCTGATTTTGTGGCACCGGGTTGCTTTTCTGACCATACTTATTGTGTGGTCTCCATATTTAGGGATAGCACTCGTCGGGCCACACCTTTTAAATTCTTCAATATGTGGGCTACTCACCCGGAATTTCTACAGTTAGTCAGTAGTAATTGGTGGTTCAGTGGGGGTGGCACAGCACAATTCCTTCTCAAGAAAAAGCTACATGGGATGAAAAGAGTGCTGAAACAGCTTAATGAGCGTCAATTCAGTCATATCTCTAGCCGAGCAAAGCGTGCGAGCGAGGAGCTCGCTGAGGCCCAATCTAATGCCCTTAACACTGGAGTTATTGATAACTCAATTGTGGTTCTTAGGAGAAATGCGGCATTCCTTCTTGAAGCAGAGCGCTTGTTTCTCTCACAGAAGGCCAAATGTGAGTATCTCAAACATAGTGACATATGCTCCAAATTCTTCCATGGTATGATAAAACGGAACATCAAGAGAAATAAGATTGTGGCCCTCACTCTTAGAGATGGTTCCACATCCATGGATCAAAATGAAATAGCAGATGATTTTGTGAATTTCTATCGGTCTTTGTTGGGCTCGAGCTTGGAGAGAGATGTCCTGGATACTTCCCTAGTTGCGCCTGGTCTGAAGGTGGAGGAGGCCAGCTGGGAGGGATTAATTAGAGATGTGAGTGTGGAGGAAATCAAGAGTTCTCTGTTCAACATTGAGGATGACAAAGCTCCTGGCCCAGATGGTTTCGGGGCTGCTTTCTTTAAGAAGGCTTGGTCATGTTGATGGAGATGTTATTGCGGCTGTATTGGAATTTTTTAGGAGTGGTAAGTTACTCAAACAATGGAACCAAGCTTCCATTGTGCTGGTACCCAAATCAGATCATGCCACTACAGTCAATGAATTCAGGCCAATTTTGTGTTGTACAGTGTTTTACAAAATCATTGCCAAGATTCTGACTAACAGATTAGTGGATGTGATTGAGCCTTTGATAAGTCAAGCTCAAGCAGCATTTGTTCCAGGAAGGTCAATTGTGGAAAACATTCACATGGCCCAAGAAATGCTGAAGCATTATGCCAGGAAAAGAGGCTCTCCTCGTTGCATCTTAAAGATAGACCTTAAAAAAGCTTATGATACGGTTCACTGGGAATTCCTACGGGATACTTTGCGCTTCCTCAATTTTCCTCCTCGGCTTATTGCTTGGATCATGGAGTGTGTGAGCTCTACTTCCTACTCCATCTCACTAGGTGGAAAATTGTTTGTGTAGTAACCCGTATCCAGAATTGACGAATTATGAGTAATTAATCGTGTAATTATGTTTAGATCAAGTAAAACATGATTAAGGAAATTCCAAATGGGTTAACGGAGTTCATAAATGGATTCAGGACACTCGAAAATGGCTTAGAAGGCCCCAAGACTCGAGTGGGATCGGAACCACCGATCCAGGATCGGAGCTTCCGATCTTGGTGACATCGGAACCCAATCGGAACCACGTCGGAAGCAGGGAGATCGGAACGTCCGATCAGCAATCGGAGCTTCCGATGGTTGTCGTTGACAGGTGTGTGGTTGCATGTGGACCGAATTGACACGTATCGAACGGAGCTTCCGATTGGGAGAACGGAGCTTCCGATCTGCCGGAACGGAACGTCCGATCGAGGAACGGAGCATCCGATCGACGTATATAAATATAGGGTCCGAGCTCCTCATTTCTTGCCAATTCCGAATTCCTCTCCTTCGCCCTAGTGGCTCTATTTTAGGGCTTTGGTACTCTTATTTTAGAGTTGGAGAAAGGAACATATTTTAGTATAGTCGGACAGTGTCTGACATAGTAGCGGAGCAGTGCTCATGTAGCGGAGCAGTGCTCAAGGCTGTGGAGCTGCAGCAGGGGTGTACCCCTATGTTGGAAAACTGGCGTTCAGATCAATCACGATTGATACCCGGTGCAGCGGAAGTTTAAAAATTTTATTATGGAACAATTCCATAGTGTGGGTATCAACCGTTCAACGATTAAATTATAAGTGTGTGTAAAATTAAATAACAATTATTAAATTTTACCTTCAATCTCGAAGCGAGATTATTGGACACCACACAGATTTCTCTGCGCTTCTTGTATCTCCCAGGAACTGATGAACTCCTTCTATCAGGTCCACGAATGAGGTTTAAATCCCTCTGACAGATTGCACTAGAAAATCTGTCAGAAGTTTTCTGCGAAGAGATTAAACGAATCTGATTCGTTATTCCTGACTGCGATTCAAAATCACAGACCGAAATTTTCTCGGGCAGAGCAGGAGGGGGACGGCCGAAAATTCTTTGAGAGAGCTAGGGTTCGATTTTTTTCTCTCAGAATAATGAGCTGTTGTGTGTAATTTCTGTACTGTAATAACTTATTTATAATGCAGGCCACTAACACCTTAGGGCCCATTAGTCATAAGTTGAGGCCCGACAAGCAAAGCCCGCATGTTCAGAAATTAATATAAAATTCATCGTGACTCCGATTGATAAACCAATTTTACCAATGTGCACAGAAACCATTTCTGCACATTTTAAAGTCAAGATAAATTTTCCTGAATCCGAATTCAGTGGTTTCCAAAAATGTACATCCCTATGTCATTTTAGGAAATCCTACTCCCTTACTCTTATTTAAGAAGTCCAACTTCTTTATTCATTAAATTTAACTCTTTAAATTTAACTATCTCAACGGGGATTAAAACTCCATTACACTGTGTGACCCTCAATGGTTCAGGGATACAGCTAGCCGTGGGCTCACAACTCCTTGTGACTCGGAACAACGATTTCCGACTTGCCCAACGAATCATGGTAAAGCGCCTAGCAACATCGCCCCATGATTCCCTAGGTATCACTGATAGTGCCTACAAGAACCAGTAGATTTTGGTTAGCGTACAGTACGGTCCCTTCATCCATATATCCCGATCGAATCAACAACCATTGGTATATCGAGAGTCGCTCAAGATTCGATAACTATACAATACATCTTGAAGATCCAATTAGTGACATCGCATGTGCTACTAAGAAACCATTTCTTAAATCACATCAAGTACTCTGGCCAGAGATTTGTCACACTAATATCTCCTCAGATCGCATAGGATATCCACACTCGCAAGTATGTGGTGAATCCTTGACAACAATGCATCGACTCCTATATGTGTTGTAACTGTACCCAATCCCAACACCTGATGACCCCCATAGAGTCGGTAAACGAGTCAAAGCACAGTACTAGCATATAGAGTCTCCATGATGTTTCAAGTAGTAAGGACTAATGGTGTACAACCAAAACCGCGGACTTTATCCACTCGATAAGTGATAACCACTTGGAAAGTCCGGATAGGGTAGTTCGATTATTCATCCTATGAATATCCATTTGCATGCTTTGAACATCTCCATGTTCCTTACCAATGAAACGTGGTACTCCGCATCGCAAATGCTAGTCTCAAACTCGAGCGATCCTTATCCTTATTTTCGGACGGCTCAATCGACTAGGAACAGTTTAGAATATACAGTGACTATAAGATGTATTTCATGATAGACATCCCCATGTTCTACCACATCTTACATACACTATAGTATATTCAAGGTCTTTATCAAAACAACAATAGTATATCACAATATAACAATATGAAGAAAGATAAAGTCATTGCCATTAATAAAAGTGTAAATTGTATTAAACAAAAGATTGTTTGTACAAAGAGTCATCAAAGCCCATAGCCACAAGTTGGCTCACTGGGCACCCACTCTTTCAATCTCCCACTTGCCCTATAGCCAACTAGTCATACTACGTAGACCCATTGCTTCGCGATGTTTGTCAAACAATGGTCCTGGCAAGGGCTTAGTAAGCGGATCAGCGATATTGTCTGCAGAGGCCACTCGTTCGACAGTGATGTCTCCTCTTTCCACAATCTCCCGGATGATGTGGTATTTCCTCAGTACGTGTTTGGATCTTTGATGAGACCTTGGTTCCTTTGCTTGAGCAACGGCACCCGTGTTGTCACAGTACACCGGGACTGGACCAACAAATTCAGGAATGACGCCCAACTCTTGGACGAACTTCCTCATCCAAACGACCTCTTTAGCAGCAGCTGATGCTGCAATGTATTCAGCCTCAGTGGTGGAATCCGCTGTGGTGTCCTGCTTGGAACTCTTCCAAGAGACAGCACCGCCATTGAGCATGAACACAAATCCAGAGGTTGACTTCGAGTCATCCACGTCACTTTGGAAGCTAGAGTCGGTATAGCCTTCCAATTTCAGATCTCGTCCTCCATATACCATGAACATATTCTTAGTCCTTCGTAAGTACTTAAGAATGTCCTTCACGGCTTTCCAATGCATTTGACCAGGATTAGACTGATATCTGCTCGTGACACTCAGAGCAAATGCTACATCCGGTCTGGTAGATATCATCCCATACATGATACTACCTATAGCTGACGCATATGGTACATGTGTCATATTCTCTATCTCTGCATCAGTCTTAGGACACATAGACTTGGATAAAGAAACTCCATGACACATGGGTAGATGTCCTCTCTTGGACCCATCCATTGAAAACCGTTTCAATATGGTGTCGATGTAGGTTGATTGAGTGAGTCCTATCATTCTCTTAGATCTATCTCTATAGATCTGTATCCCAAGAATGTAGGATGCCTCACCCAAATCCTTCATCGAGAATCTACCTGATAACCATATCTTTGTTGACTGCAACATCCCTACATCATTCCCAATGAGTAGGATGTCATCAACATAAAGTACTAAGAATGTCACAGCATCCTTAACTACTTTCTTGTACACGCACGGTTCCTCCGGGTTCTTGATGAAACCAAAATCTTTTATTGTTTCATCAAATTTTTGGTTCCAACTTCTTGATGCTTGTTTTAGACCATAAATTGATCTCTGAAGCTTGCATACCTTATGCTCGCTTCCCATGGATGTGAACCCCTCAGGCTGCTTCATATAGATCTCTTCCTTAATGTCTCCATTAAGAAAGGCAGTCTTCACATCCATTTTCCATATCTCATAGTCATACCATGCAGCTATGGCAATAAGGATTCTTATGGACTTGAACATTGCAACTGGTGAAAAGGTTTCATCATAGTCAACTCCTTGTCTTTGAGTATAACCTTTTGCCACCAATCGTGCCTTGTAGGTCAATACCTTACCATCAGGCCCAAGCTTTCTCTTGTAGATCCATTTACACCCTATTGGAACAATTCCATCAGGAGGATCTACTAAAGACCAAACTTGGTTTGTATGCATCGAATCCAATTCAGACTGCATAGCTTCAAGCCATAAATTTGAATCCGCATCAGAAATTGCTTCCTTGAAGTTTCTTGGATCACATCCAATGTCGGGTTCATCTTGATCCCCTTCAAGAAGAAGACCATATCGAACAGGAGGTCTAGAAGTCCTCTCGGATCTTCTAGGTTCAGGCGTGTCCGGTAATGGTTCCTGAGGCATAGGATCGTTATTTTGTATTTCGGGTTCTTCTCGAACTTCTTCGAGTTCCATCATCTCGCCTTTCTTATCCAATAAGAACTCCTTCTCCAAGAAGGTGGCATTCCTAGAAACAAACACCTTTGTTTCAGCAGGATAATAGAAATAATATCCGATTGAATTCTTCGGATACCCTACAAAATAACATAAGCTGGATCGACTATCCAACTTATCTCCCACTGTCCGCTTCACGTAAGCAGGACATCCCCAAATCCTCAAGTACGAATACTTAGGAGCTTTGCCATTCCATAACTCGTATGGTGTTTTGTCCACTGCTTTAGTGTGGACGTTGTTCAACAACAATACCGCCGTTTCAAGCGCATAGCCCCAAAACGAAGGTGGAAGTTCAGTGAAGCTCATCATGGATCGAACCATGTCCAACAAAGTTCGATTACGACGCTCCGATACACCATTAAGCTGTGGTGTCATAGGAGGAGTCCACTGAGAGAGAATCTCATTCTCTTTTAGATAGTCCAAAAACTCGGTACTTAAGTATTCTCCACCTCGATCCGATCGAAGTGCTTTAATACTTTTACCTAGCTTGTTTTCTACTTCAGCCTTGAATTCTTTGAACTTTTCAAATGCTTCAGACTTATATTTCATTAAATATAAATACCCATACCTTGAATAATCGTCAGTAAAGGTAATGAAGTAGGTGTGGCCATATTGAGTCCCAACTCTAAATGGTCCACAAACATCTGTATGGATCAAATCCAACAGATTTTGACTACGCTCAGGTTTCCCCTTAAAAGGAGATTTAGTCATTTTTCCTTTTAGGCAGGATTCACAAGTAGGTAGAGAGTTAATATCAGACATATCAAACATGCCCTCTCCCACTAGCTTGTTCATCCTCCTTGAGGAAATATGACCTAGTCTAGCGTGCCAAAGGTTTGCTGGGTTTTGACTATCGATTTTCCTTTTGTTTGTTGTCGCCGGTTTATCAATATAATTTATTGGAACGTCTTTTAGTTTTAAGTTGTATAGATCGTTTTCAAGTTGTCCATTTCCAATCAAACATTCATTCTTGTAAATATTGCAAATCCCATTCACAAAATTGCAAGAATAACCATCTCTATCTAGCATAGAAACAGAAATAATGTTTTTAATTAAATCCGGAACAAATAAAACATCTCTTAAAAATAACTTAAAACCGTTCTGCAAAATTAAACAAACATCTCCAATGGCTGTAGCTTCAACTCTGGAACCATTCCCGAGCCTCAGCTGGGTCTCACCCATTCTAAGCCTGCGACTTCTTGTCATCACCTGCAAATCATTGCAAATGTGAGATCCACATCCGGTATCCAATACCCAAGAAGTAGTATTAAGTGAAATGTTTATTTCAATATAGAACATACCCTTTGCAGTTCCCAACTGCTCTAGATATTCCTTGCAGTTGCGCTTCCAATGACCGGGCTTCTTGCAGTAATGGCAAACATCCTTGGATTTTGCATTGTTTGAAGCCTTTGTCTTGTGCTTCTTCTCGGGCTCGACTTTCTTGGGTGGGGCAGAACGTTTCTTGCCCTTCATACTTGGCCCCTTCTTTGCAGAAGATGAGGAGCCCACCAAGAAAGCTGGCTTATCCTTCTTAAGTGTGGATTCATATGTCACAAGCATATTGACCATCTCTTCAAGGGTGGCCTCTATCTTGTTCATATTAAAATTTACCACAAATCCGTCAAACGAAGAAGGAAGAGACAGAAGCAGTAAATCCACGTTGAGTTCATGCTCCAACACCAAATCAAG
This sequence comes from Henckelia pumila, assembly GCF_033568475.1. NCBI lineage: Eukaryota > Viridiplantae > Streptophyta > Magnoliopsida > Lamiales > Gesneriaceae > Henckelia > Henckelia pumila. Next base: position 8,512,200 of record NC_133122.1, read on the forward strand.
GGTCGCTAACTTTTGTATGAGCCAAATCACTCGTACCCCATGATCACGGACCGAAGTCCCTTCACGCATGCGACACGTCATTAGCTCCTTAACAGTAGAGAACCTTTCAGCCCTCGATTGAGCCCCAAAAAGTTCCTTGAGTTGAGCGTGAATGTCAGCAGCATTCACGGTGTCCTCAAATCGCCTCTGGAGTTCATCAGACATCGAGGCTTGCATATAGCATTTGGTCTTGATGTCATGGTCCCACCATGCATCAAGTTTGGCCAATTCCTCCGGACTTACGTCAGCTGGTGCTTCCTTCGGAGGTGATTTCTCTAACACGTAGAGCATCTTCTCCGAAGTCAAGACAATCTTCAACTTCCGGAACCATTCCGTATAGTTTGCGCCAGTTAACTTGTTTTGTTCGAGGATCGAGAATAATGGATTACGCGAATTCATTGTATGAAATACTGAAAAGAAAAACAGACATATATCAATGATTGTTTAAGCAATTTACTAAGACATAAAATAGGCGAATTTAATTTTATGAATCTCACTCCCACTATTTTAACGATTTCACTACCCTCTAGTGAAAACGGGAAACTTTTTCCTTAGTGAGAACATGGAGTCCAATTGACAAACTTATGGTCCCGAATAATATCAGCCAACCATAATTCTCAAAAGGTAGAGCCCAATTGCTTCCAAAGCAACCCCCATGTATTTACCTCATGTCCAATAAGGGCCCAATAATATGACGCCGTTTAAAGTGACATGTCAAGATGACCCATCAATATTAAGTTGTGATGGACGGTCGCCATGTGGATCCCCCAATAATATGAGCCGATCCCATGGGAGTTCCACCCAACTTACAACATGTGTCGATCCAATGTACAGCTTTCCGACGGACGGGCCCCCCCCAATAATATGAGCCGGACCGTATCCGCGGGTAGCATCACATACATTGACCGTTGATGGAAGGTAGGAACATTTAAACAAATTTAAATTTCCTTTATTTATCTTGATATCAATTTTAAATCATATTTAAAATGAGGGATTTTTAATTATAAAAATTTGTCTCATCAATTTCAAATTATTGCATGCTTGCCGGATTCACGCAATTATGTCTAAAACATGCATACAATCATAATATCATATATTATATAGGATGATCGATTCCATTTCTAATTGACCCGTGGTTGCCAATCACGAGTCTTAGTCCAATCCTAGGTAATATGCAGTATGCAATGCAATCCTATTACATTAGCTTCCAATTTACATTTCTTCGTCTTTATTGTCTGCTGGGCCCACCATCTTCAAATCTTGATCTCCCACTAAATCTAATGTATTTACAATAAATAACAATGACAAGCAGGGGATACATTTTTAGGGGTGGGAACGGGCCATAAACCAAGCCCACTTTTATTACATATGACATTCATATCGGGCCATAAACCAGGCCCATTAATAAAACCAACAACAATAAAAACAAATGTAAATTCCTAACATACACCTACAAAATTGGTCATGGCAATCGATCATCCTTATCCAATAACATTTAATTCAAAATTAATTTATTGGATATCATGCATATGGCAATTTAAATTTAAACAGGATAAAATCATATTTTATATATAAAATCATATTTTACATATAAAATCATATTTTACCTTTTTATCAAATAAAATCATATTTTATCTACAAAATCCAATTTTATAGATAAAATCATATTTTACTTAATATATTCATAAGATCAAATCTTATCATCAATTGTACCAAAAATAATTGATTTCAAAATTCAATTTAAGGATAAAATATTAAAATTTTCCAAAAATTCAAATTTATCCAAAAATCAATTTTAAAGTTTACGGACTCGAACAATTCGATCCGAAATCTCGTGAACCAATCAAAAACAATTTTTGACCGGACCAAAAATAAAATTTTAACACATTAAAATTAATTTTAAAATAAAAATTTAATTTTTCCCGCGGGCCGCCCGGGACACTCCCGGGCCGGCCCGCACCCGTGGGCACGGGCCGGGGCAGCCCGGCTGCCCCTTTAGGGCAGCAACAGTTGCTGCCCTGGCGGCGCCTGGCGCCGCCGCTGGGCGGCGCTGTGCGCTGCGCTGGGCAGCGCCGAGCGCTGCCCTGGCGGCGCTGAGCGCCGCCCCCTGGGCGACGCCGTGGGCGGCGCCGTGCGCCCCCTTTGGGCGGCGCCGTGCGCCGCCCGGGGCAGCAACAATTGCTGCCCCACCGGGCAGCGATCCAATCGCTGCCCGGGTTTTGCCCCGAAAAATTTTTTTTTTTTTTTATTTAAAAATATTTATTTTGTTTCAAAAACCGAGACTCAAAAATTTTTGTACAATCGATTAATTTAATCGTTTGATCTGAGCAACCTGGCTCTGATACCACTGTTGGAAAACTGGCGTTCAGATCAATCACGATTGATACCCGGTGCAGCGGAAGTTTAAAAATTTTATTATGGAACAATTCCATAGTGTGGGTATCAACCGTTCAACGATTAAATTATAAGTGTGTGTAAAATTAAATAACAATTATTAAATTTTACCTTCAATCTCGAAGCGAGATTATTGGACACCACACAGATTTCTCTGCGCTTCTTGTATCTCCCAGGAACTGATGAACTCCTTCTATCAGGTCCACGAATGAGGTTTAAATCCCTCTGACAGATTGCACTAGAAAATCTGTCAGAAGTTTTATGCGAAGAGATTAAACGAATCTGATTCGTTATTCCTGACTGCGATTCAAAATCACAGACCGAAATTTTCTCGGGCAGAGCAGGAGGGGGACGACCGAAAATTCTTTGAGAGAGCTAGGGTTCGATTTTTTTCTCTCAGAATAATGAGCTGTTGTGTGTAATTTCTGTACTGTAATAACTTATTTATAATGCAGGCCACTAACACCTTAGGGCCCATTAGTCATAAGTTGAGGCCCGACAAGCAAAGCCCGCATGTTCAGAAATTAATATAAAATTCATCGTGACTCCGATTGATAAACCGATTTTACCAATGTGCACAGAAACCATTTCTGCACATTTTAAAGTCAAGATAAATTTTCCTGAATCCGAATTCAGTGGTTTCCAAAAATGTACATCCCTATGTCATTTTAGGAAATCCTACTCCCTTACTCTTATTTAAGAAGTCCAACTTCTTTATTCATTAAATTTAACTCTTTAAATTTAACTATCTCAACGGGGATTAAAACTCCATTACACTGTGTGACCCTCAATGGTTCAGGGATACAGCTAGCCGTGGGCTCACAACTCCTTGTGACTCGGAACAACGATTTCCGACTTGCCCAACGAATCATGGTAAAGCGCCTAGCAAAATCGCCCCATGATTCCCTAGGTATCACTGATAGTGCCTACAAGAACCAGTAGATTTTGGTTAGCGTACAGTACGGTCCCTTCATCCATATATCCCGATCGAATCAACAACCATTGGTATATCGAGAGTCGCTCAAGATTCGATAACTATACAATACATCTTGAAGATCCAATTAGTGACATCGCATGTGCTACTAAGAAACCATTTCTTAAATCACATCAAGTACTCTGGCCAGAGATTTGTCACACTAATATCTCCTCAGATCGCATAGGATATCCACACTTGCAAGTATGTGGTGAATCCTTGACAACAATGCATCGAATCCTATATGTGTTGTAACTGTACCCAATCCCGACACCTGATGACCCCCATAGAGTCGGTAAACGAGTCAAAGCACCGTGCTAGAATATAGAGTCTCCATGATGTTTCAAGTAGTAAGGACTAATGGTGTACAACCAAAACCGCGGACTTTATCCACTCGATAAGTGATAACCACTTGGAAAGTCCGGATAGGGTAGTTCGATTATTCATCCTATGAATATCCATTTGCATGCTTCGAACATCTCCATGTTCCTTACCAATGAAACGTGGTACTCCACATCGCAAATGCTAGTCTCAAACTCGAGCGATCCTTATCCTTATTTTCGGACGGCTCAATCGACTAGGAACAGTTTAGAATATACAGTGACTATAAGATGTATTTCATGATAGACATCCCCATGTTCTACCACATCTTACATACACTATAGTATATTCAAGGTCTTTATCAAAACAACAATAGTATATCACAATATAACAATATGAAGAAAGATAAAGTCATTGCCATTAATAAAAGTGTAAATTGTATTAAACAAAAGATTGTTTGTACAAAGAGTCATCAAAGCCCATAGCCACAAGTTGGCTCACTGGGCACCCACTCTTTCACCCTAGTTGCGAGATAGTCGCCATCAGCGGGCTGACGACGGACGCAGGTATAGCTATGATCTCCTTAAATTATTTAGGAGTATGCAGTAGCTTAGTTAAGGCTTTAGAGCTTAATTAATGATGCATGGGTATTTGCATTGTAGAGCCGATATAGGCTTGGAACCTAGAGTGGGACTGCTAGGAACTGCCTGTAGTAAGGTACGCAAGTACAGACTGAGATTGCCAGCGGGTTTTGCATGCTTATATGTTGCATTTTGTATGTCATTTATTATGCAGCATGTGCATATCATATTGTGCCTGTCCATCTTGTGAGATGAGCCATGTAGGGTCGCTCAGCCCTGTTTGGACGGGTGATGTCTAGTGCCCAATGACTAACTGGTCATGGGTGATTAGCATCTGGGGACACAGTCCACGTCCTGTAGGAATGAGCAGTGTCGACAGGGTTTGCTCCCCGGGTTGTACCACTCATATCCTAGGCGCCATTACTGAGCAGTTTTATACAGTTATCCCAGATATGGATACCCTATAATTTGCATGCATCATATTTGTATGTTTTACCCAATGCTTTCGTATTGAGCTTAGAGCTCACGTCCAGTCTTTTCTATGTATTTGGACACCCCATTCGACGGGGCAGGTGTAGGTGCAGGATTGAGCACCAGGAGCTTGGAGTAGCCAGTGACCAGTAAAGACAGCAGGATTAGCTGTAGGTTTTGCCTTTAGGGTTTATTTATTCGCTTTGGTTGTATAAACGAATTTATTTAACCGGTTGTATTCTGCCGGTCTGTTTTTATTTAAGTCTTCCGCAGCGATTTATTTTATGCATGTTTAATTATGCTCTTAACTCTGATTAGGTAGTGGATCCGGGTAGGGTCGCTACATTTATTGGTATAAGAGCATATGCATGCAAGAGACTTGGGATATAGTAATGAGACCTTGGAAGAAGTGATGATGCGGCAATTAGTTTGCCCAGAGACTATCATCATCGGCAGGATTTCTGAAGATTTGGCTTATGGGATATCAGCAAGTGCGGACAAGAGTGATGGATCGTGTCCGAGTTTTCAAGACTTTTACTCATGTGGATCCTAGCTTTGGATCGAGTACCGGATGACAGAGGCAGTGGCAGAGCATTGGATGGGACGCACTTGATGCTTGCATCTGTACAGTCCATACCATGATGACACTACTCTGAAGATTCTCCACTAGTAGTTGGAGAGATTGTCAGATAGACCTTCACCAAAGAATGCCTAGAGTGCCTAAAGCATGACAGGTTTCGAGAGTGAGGTCTTTAACCTCATGCAGAACATGGTTTTGCCGGTATGTTGATATCGATACTTTCGGTAGGCACACGGGAAACTTAATGTTCAGAAGCATGATATGAATACAAGAAGAACGCTGATGGTAGATCGTGAGCAGAAGGGGTCGACTGACATGCACTGACGCAGAGCATAGCTGGATAGCTATCACGAGCCATTTCTCCGGAGTTCTTCGTAGGAGGACATGTAGAGGGACTTGGTCGGGAGTATGCTTGTATCGATGCGTGTGTCGATAAGAAGCTTCATGCTCAAGAAACGAAGACTAGTATGATGATTTAAATACTGTATTGATGTAGTTGTAAACAGTATTTTAGTTGTAAATGAATCATCATACTTTAGTTGTATCATTTCAAGTTCGATTGTACATTTCATTGTATTTTGAATACTGTATGTATTACATGGGATTGTAATTGAGAAATTGTACATAAATGGAAGCAATGATACATGTTTTATTTATCCAGCAATTCGTGAATGATTGCGAGTGATTTTGCTAGGATTGGAATTGTTTTAGTTGATTAGTGTTCAAACTGTGGTAACTCATGGGATTTGAGTGGGCCAACTGTGACTATTTGACTTGCGGTTAGTCTAGGCGTTTCCTAGGATTGACCTTGTTAGTCAGTGGACTATGTTAGTGCCAGCGATGAGTGGACTCATCTAGAGGCATTAAGGGTATTGTTCGGTTTAGAACATTTGGGCTTTGTTCTAGGTTGTTTCCTTGAGAATATTAGGTTGTCTGACCTTTGTTAGGTTGAGACTTGTGATGATGGGTTTTCATCGGGATACCAAGTCCAGTATATACCGAGAGTTGTGGACTATGACCATGACTAGACGTGATGAGGTGCGACCCTATGCCAGTGTTACTCTGGGAGTCCTTGTACTTCAGAGGTTATCTGGCAGCCTTGGTTCTTCAGGATTGGCGGTGGGAAGGCTACTCAGTCTAGGAATTTGGTAGCAGTCACGATGAGGTATGACCTTGGATTAGATGTCAGGTTTGACATCGATGGTTCGATATCGTCTGGTGTGCCAGAGATATTGTTTATGTTCTGCTGTGGGAACAAGTCGTGGGGGGGGGGGGGGATTTCCTTGACGAGTGTGTACTCTGAGCAGATAGGTTTTAACCTTTGGGTTACTGCTAGACGTATGGATCTAGTAGGTGGACGGATTTCTACCAACGATGACTAGGGGTTGTCATCAGAGTTGTGGTTAGAATTTTCTTGTGATAGGAATTATCCAAGATACTGGATGGAATATTGTTTTAAGACTTAGACTCGAATGTGAGGACTACTCCATGATGAATGACTTCATCTGCGAGGGATTATATCAGATGTTGAAGATTGTACATGACTATTTAAGATGTGAGAGAAGCATGACCTATGACCGTGAAACCTTGGTGGTTGTCCAGGTGGGTTATTGAGGTAAGCTACCTTAGTCTTAATTTGTTGAACAATCTTAGCGAGGGATATAATCAAGATCATGTCCGAAAATTGTGGAAATCTTTGAGATTCTTTAGTTATTCTTCTTGGACTTGACGAGCCGTGGTGTTCATTCTGAATGAACGAGGTAAGGATAGTGAGTCCAGTGGTTGCGCTAAGTACTGTCTGATATTTTCAGAGGTTGAGCGTAGGATTTTCCATGGGATGGAAATGGGCTTAGTTTATCTTGATGTTTGCCTTGGGTGAACAAGACAAAGATTAGTAGTGCTAAGGTGGCACGGGATCTGTGCTAGTGACTACTAGTGGTTATTGGGTAACTTTGTCAGAGTTAGGATGATTAAGTTCAGAATATGAAGCAGCGGTTAGTAGTGCTGAAAAGGCGCAGGACTTGTGCCAAGTAGACTTCTTATGTACTGTGATCTGACACTGTTTGGAAATGGTTCCTTGTGGCAGCTAAGTCATGGTTATTGACCGAGCCATGTACGTTGGATGATCAGTGGTGGTTTGATCTGATAAGTACAAGTTTAAGTAGATCGACAAATTCGGTTGGTTGAGCCAATCAGGGTTGATCAGGATGTAGCAATTAAGAAATACTTGGGATAGTATTTTGTTGAGTAATGCTTATGGGAAGAGTACTGAATACCATCTCAGAGAAATTGGAGATTTGAGTTATTTAGTCTCAATGATCGCCAGAGATGAATCTTCTGGGATTGCTGTAATCGGGAACGATTGCAAGTGGACTTGTATGATCAAGTTAGGTGCTAACTTGACAGTGGAGACAAGCAAGTGAGTTGGTAGTTTCCAGTATAGTGAATTCTTGTTAAGAAAGAAACTGCTATTGATACAATCAATTGCTTAGTGATAGCAATAGGTCAGGAAAGGATCATGTTGTTGTTCCATGTGAGAAGTTTTCCATTAAACAACAATAGTGAAGATTGTTGACCGGACATTTCAGTTAAGTGCGGGCATCTATGTGTACCGTTGTGGTTGGATCCGACGAGTAGTTAGAAATGCTAATGGAAATTAGCAAAGAACGTTAGTTGTCCAATCGTGAGGTATGACATTAGCTGGGGTCTAAATTCTCGAGATCCAGCAGGTTTTGTCACTAATCTTCCAGCGAGTGATGTGCGATATGTGACTGAGATAGTCAAGGATCGACTTAGTAGCCAACGAGGTTTGCCTCTGGGGTCGAAGATTTCGCAAGATAGCGATGAAGCAACTTTGTTCTTTCGAATCAGTGAGTCACATCTATGCGGATTGTTTTGTCAAGAATATTGCTCATTAGCAACAAATGACAATCAGAGACGCATTGTGTGGCAAGTTACTTCGAGCACAAGTGTTTCCCAGGATTGACTAGGGAATCGATGAATTAGATCGTTCAATGCTGAGACTGATGCATTCGGCAAGGGAGCAATTTGACTATTGAGAATCCGTTGGGATTTAGTTCCAGGATCAGTATGTTCAACCTTGGAGAGATTGGTATGAGGTGATGGTATTATCAGAGACTCTGAGTGGAGTTATACCAGGTACAATGACTGTCGAGTTCCAAGACGGAATAGGAAGCATTTCCATATGTCTGTGTACTGTGGAATGTCCCAGTCGAGCAAATTGGTGGGAGCTTGCCTTAGTCTTGATGAGCGTACAGTGATTGCGAGTATGTATAACTACCAGGAGGACGTTTATCGATTGAATTCAGGAGGTGAATCATCTATGATCGAGATGATGTAGATCATCAGAGGTGTAATAACTTCTATTGCAATGTATGCGTGATTTCGTAGGCCAATGGCTAGGAGAGGACGTAGCGTCATGAATTGCAAGTGATGATAGTTATCATCAGGGCAGAGTGTTGAGGTTATACTAAGAAACGCGGACAACAGAATGTACTAGACATGATGGTTTAAGTTCCCAGTATTCCTTGGGAAGCCGGTTGCGTTTCGGGGAGAGTGGGGAGGATAACCAGTCTAGGGAACATTGCGAGGAGTTACATTGAAGAATAGACTTGAACAACTAGATTCTCTTGAGGGGAATTTGGGCTTTGTTGTGTCGGCACAATGTTGGGATTAGTGTTTTCCTAACTAGAGGTGTTGAGCACCGAGAACTTTTGGAACCATTAGATGGTTAGAATTGATTAGCGATTCGACGATTGTCGTAAACCAGTCAAGTTATGACTTGGTCCTCGTTAGTATAAGATTTTCCTTTGAGACGACAATCTTGATCAAGCGGGTATCGTATCTTTCATGACCAGAGAGATCGGGATCAGTTTGGAAGATGTATCAGTGTTGTGATATACTAGTGCTAGAGGAGTTCGACTGTCGACCAGTAGCGCAGTAATTTTCAGCTGAGAATAAGTTAATGTGGTTCAGCATTAATGAAGCTTGCAGAGAATTCGACGGGAGTCTGAGTATGTCGAAGGATATTTCGACCCGACACTCGAACAAGGGTTTCTTGTACGTTCTCGAGGTTTTACCCTAGATTTCGAGGACGAAATCTTTTAAGGGGGGGAGAATGTAGTAACCCGTATCCAGAATTGACGAATTATGAGTAATTAATCGTGTAATTATGTTTAGATCAAGTAAAACATGATTAAGGAAATTCCAAATGGGTTAACGGAGTTCATAAATGGATCCAGGACACTCGAAAATGGCTTAGAAGGCCCCAAGACTCGAGTGGGATCGGAACCACCGATCCAGGATCGGAGCTTCCGATCTTGGTGACATCGAAACCCAATCAGAACCACATCGGAAGCAGGGAGATCGGAACGTCCGATCAGCAATCGGAGCTTCTGATGGTTGTCGGTGACAGGTGTGTGGTTGCATGTGGACCAAATTGACACGTATTGAACGAAGCTTCCGATCGGGAGAACGGAGCTTTCGATCTGCCGGAACGGAACGTCCGATCGAGGAACGGAGCTTCCGATCGACGTCTATAAATATAGGGTCCGAGCTCCTCATTTCTTGCCAATTCCGAATTCCTCTCCTTCGCCCTAGTGGCTCTATTTTAGGACTTTGGGTACTCTTATTTTAGAGTTGGAGTAAGGAACATATTTTAGTATAGTCGGACAGTGTCTGACATAGTAGCGGAGCAGTGCTCGTGTAGCGAAGCAGTGCTCAAGGCTGTGGAGCTGCAGCAGGGGTGTACCCCTAGTTGCGAGATAGTCGCCATCAGCGGGCTGACGACGGACGCAGGTATAGCTATGATCTCCTTAAATTATTTAGGAGTATGCAGTAGCTTAGTTAAGGCTTTAGAGGTTAATTAATGATGCATGGGTATTTGCATTGTAGAGCTGATATAGGCTTGGAACCTAGAGTGGGACTGCTAGGAACTGCCTGTAGTAAGGTACGCAAGTACAGACTAAGATTGCTAGCGGGTTTTGCATGCTTATATGTTGCATTTTGTATGTCATTTATTATGCAGCATGTGCATATCATATTGTGTCTGTCCATCTTGTGAGATGAGCCATGTAGGGTCGCTCAGCCCTGTCTGGACGGGTGATGTCTAGTGCCCAATGACTGACGGGTCATGGGTGATTAGAATCTGGGGACACAGTCCACGTCCTGTAGGAATGAGCAGTGTCGACAGGGTTTGCTCCCCGGGTTGTACCACTCATATCCTAGGCGCCATTACTGAGCAGTTTTATACAGTTATCCTAGATATGGATACCCTATCATTTGCATGCTTCATATTTGTATGTTTTACCCAGTGCTTTCGTATTGAGCTTAGAGCTCACGTCCAGTCTTTTCTATGTATTTGGACACCCCATTCGATGGGTGTAGTGACCCTGCATGGAATCACCTACTAACTGACAACTAATAGCATGCATTAAAATTAATACAGCAAAATACTTAACAGAGTAAAAACGTGCGGAAACATAATCCATAATGTACATATTAGCTTAGTAATATAATCCAGGCTTAAATCTGTAGTGATACAACCATATCGAAATTCTTAAAAGTAAACATTATACAGCTAATAAATCGTGCTGTATAAAAACTTTCAAAGCTCCTGCTCCCTAGTCCTGCCTTGAACTACCAGCTCCGTCCATCCTGCGACCTGCCCCATGGAATAGGGTGTCCAAGATAACAACTAGGACGTGAGCGCTACGCCCAGTACATAGACATGAGTAAACATATGTATATAATGCATGCAACATGATGACTGGTACAGGGTCATCTGAAAAGTCATGCTCAGAACCGGCGCCATATGAGTGCTGCCACCGCACGGATCAACCTCTGGGTGCAACCACACTCGTCTAGTACACCAGAGTAGACAGACATAAATGCCCCCGCCGTCGCGGTACTCTCAGTGACAGACTAACGAGTATAGAGCTGAGCGGCTCTATAATCAGGTATAACAAGGTATAGGCTCAACGTGTATATGCACATGACATATGAATACAGAAAATGGTAAATCATATCTCATGCCATATAATAATGCCAAATAAATGCAACATATAAACATGTATACTCGCTGGCAATCTCAGTCAATGTGTACGTACCTCTAGGCTAGTTCAAGTATAATAGGATCCTAGGTTCCAAGCCTATATTCAAAAATTCATCGTATCACTACATAAATTCTATAAGTCTTAACTAAGCTAATAAGTACTCCCAAAAATTAAATAGATTCCCGGACCATACCTTCGTCCGTAGTTAGCCCTTTGAAGTCGCTAGTCCCGGATGACTATAACCACACCTTGGTTATTCCAGAACCTCTATTATAACCGATAGGGCCCTCAAGTGTATAACTCACACTATATAACTGAAGAAGGAAACTCGGGAATTCGTATTTCAAAACTGAAGCAAATGAGCCCTATTTATAGCCAAAATATCGGCAACGATCGGAACCACCGATCTCGGGATCGGAGCTTCCGATTCCAGCTCATTCTGTGCATGTCCGACACGTCGGGATCGGAACCACCGTTCCGGGATCGGAACTTCCGATCGAACCCCCGATCAACACTTGTCAAAACTCACGGCTGAGTCATCGAGCATTGCTGGCTGGCTGAGATCGGAACCTCCGTTCCTGATCGGAACATCCGATCTCCGTGCATCCGATCTGCTTCCGAAGTGGTCAGGATCGGAGCTTCCGAACTGGGATCGGAGCTTCCGATCTGGCCCAAAGTCAAAAGCCCAAATTCCTCTTCCGAAGTCCAATAACACTCCAAAATAGATCAATTACCAACCCTTAATCATGTTTAACATATTATTATCTTAAAATGGTATCTGGGTTACTACATTCTCTCCACCTTTAGATATTTCGTCCGCGAAATAACATCTAAAGATAAATCAAGATAACAATATGAAACATCAAACCATGTCTTATTACAACAACGGTAATTACATCTTATATGGTAATCAAAAATACAAAGCAAACAATTCAGGATATTCTGCTCGCATACGACTCTCAGTTTCCCAAGTTGCTTCTTCAATGCCTCGGCGCTGCCACTGTACCATCACAAGTGGTGTAGTCTTGTTCCGAAGAACTTTCTCCTTCCTGTCTAGGATACAGATTGGTCGTTCAACAAAAGACAGATCTGGCTCTAGCTGAATATCAGTAGACTGAATCACATGAGATTCATCAGCTATGTACTGTCGAAGCAACGACACATGAAAAACATTGTGTATACTGGAAAGAGATGGCGGTAAAGCCAAACGATAAGCAACATCTCCGATCTTCTCCAGTATCTGTAAAGGCCCAATGTAACGAGGAGACAACTTGCCTTTCACACCAAATCTCATCACCTTTCTGAAAGGTGATACCCGGAGAAATACATATTCACCAAGCTCAAACTGAAGTGGCCTGCGGCGAATATTCGCATAACTGGCTTGTCTATCTTGAGCAACTTTGATCCTATGCTTGATCAAATCTACCTTGTCTACAATCTGCTGCACCAATTCTGGACCCTCGACTTGCCGTTCCCCGACTTCATCCCAGAATAACGGAGTACGACACCGTCGACCATACAATGCCTCGAAAGGTGCCATATCAATACTACGATGATAACTGTTATTGTAGGCAAATTCAATCAAAGGTAACTGATCCTGCCAAGATAAACCAAAGTCCATGACAGAAGAACGTAGCATATCCTCCAGCGTACGAATAGTGCGCTCTGACTGCCCATCAGTCTCCGGATGATACGCAGTGCTCAAACTCAGAGTGGTACCCAACGCCTGCTGAAAACTACCCCAAAAACGTGAAGTAAATCGCGGATCTCTATCACTGACAATACTCACTGGAATCCCATGTAATCGCACAATCTCCTGGATATATAAGCGTGCCATGCGATCATATGAATACTCCCGGTTATAAGGAATAAAGTGTGCTGATTTCGTCAAACGGTCAACAACGACCCAGATAGCATCACACTGACGTGACGTCATAGGTAAGTGGGTAACAAAATCCATAGTCACGTGCTCCCACTTCCATTCGGGAATCTCAATATTCTGCAGTAATCCACCTGGTCGTCGATGTTCAGCCTTGACCTGTTGACAAACCAAACATCTCGAAACAAATTGATACACACTTCGCTTCATCCCCTTCCACCAGAATCTAGTTCGCAAGTTCTTATACATTTTCATACTTCCAGGATGAACTGATAATCGACTCCTGTGAGCTTGAGATAGAATATCATTCCTGAGCTCCGCAACATTAGGTACAACCACTCTATTGGATAGGCACAATAAACCATCTGCCTGAAAATGGAATCCAGATGTATTAACTCCATTGGCTAGACGTGCCAATCGCTGAGTCTTAACATCAGATATCTGAGCATCTCTAATCCTAGAATACAATGCTGGCTCAGATAGAATAGTATACAAACGAATCCCATTCTTCCCTTTCTTGTGCTTGAGCGTAAAACTCAATGAACAGCACTCTTGAATCATATGAGATATTTTATTAGTCTGAAGTGCAGACAGTCTCACCTGCCGACTCAAGGCATCAGCAGTAAGATTAGCAGAACCTGGATGATATTTGATTTCACAATCATAATCCTTCAGGAGATCCATCCAGCGTCTCTGTCGCATATTCAACTCTGCCTGAGTGAATAAATACTTCAAACTCTTGTGATCCGTAAATATCTCAAATTTCTCGCCATAAAGATAATGTCTCCAAATCTTGAGCGCAAATACAATGGCGGCTAACTCGAGATCATGCACTGGATAATTACTCTCATGCGTCTTCAAATGTCGAGAAGCATAGGCAATAACATGTCCATGCTGTGTCAACACACATCCCAACCGCTGACCAGAGGCATCAGTATAAACAACATAACCTCCTAATCCAGAAGGTAGAGCTAGCACAGGTGCAGTAGTAAGACGCTCGTGAAATGACTCCTCACAATCCGAGGACCAAATGAAGGTAACATCTTTCCGAGTAAGCTGAGTCAAAGGCCTGGCCAACTGTGAAAAATTCTCGATGAACCGACGGTAATATCCCGCTAGACCCAAGAAACTACAAATCTCAGCAACCGTTGTCGGTCGAGACCAGTTCAGCACTGCCTCTATCTTACTAGGATCAACAGATATCCCTTCACTCGAAATCACATGACCGAGAAATACTACCCGATCAAGCCAGAATTCACACTTACTCAATTTCGCATATAGCTGCTTATCTCGTAACGTCTGTAGAACAATCCTCAAATGCTGTGCATGCTCATCCTTGTCATGAGAATCGACAATAATATCATCTAGGAAGACGATGACAAATCTATCCAGATAATCTCGAAATATCTGATTCATCAGATTCATAAAGACTGCCGGTGCATTTGTCAAACCGAATGGCATCACAAGAAATTCATAATGCCCGTATCTGGTCCTGAAAGCAGTCGTAGATATATCTGAGTCTCGTACCCGCATCTGATGGTATCCAGATCTCAGATCTATCTTCGAATAAACAGAAGTACCCTGTAGTTGATCAAACAGATCATCAATCCGCGGCAAAGGATACTTATTCTTGATGGTGACACGATTCAACTGCCTGTAATCAATACATAACCGCATCGATCCATCTTTTTTCTTAACAAACAAAACAGGTGCTCCCCACGGAGAAACACTCGGACGAATATATCCCTTATCAAGAAGATCTTGCAACTGCTGTTTCAATTCCCTCATCTCTGACGGTGCCAGACGATAAGGTGCTCGGGATATAGGCGTAGTTCCTGGTACTAGATCAATACCAAATTCAACCTCTCGAACCGGAGGAAAACCAGGAATCTCATCAGGGAATACGTCAGAAAACTCGCTGACAACCGGTAGCTGATCAATACCCGTACTACTCATGGACATATCAACTGCATAGATGAGGTAGCCCTCCCCACCTGACTCCAAGACATGACATGCCTTCAGAGCCGAAACAAGTGGCATCGGAGGTCGCGCACCCTCACCATAAAAGTACCAACTATCACCCTCAACGGGATGAAACTGTACCAGACGCTGATAACAATCCACAGTAGCGTGATACAAAGTCAGCATATCTATTCCCAAGATACAGTCAAAATCCGTCATCGCTAATATCATCAAATTAGCCGATAACACATTACCCTCAAACTCCAGAAGGCAACCCATCACTAGACGCTTAGTTACTATTTCTTGCTCCAACGGAGTAGATACAACTAAATCCATATCTAATGATACATAAGGTAATCTATGTCTCTTAACGAAGCGACTAGAAATAAAGGAATGCGATGCTCCAGTATCAATTAATACAAGTGCAGGAATACCACATAACAAGAAGTTACCTGACAACATGCGATCGCTTCCCTCAGTAGCCTGCTCCTGAGACAGAGCAAACACCTGCCCTTGAGTCTGGGGACGATAACCAGAAGAACTTTGTGGTGCTGGCTGCTGACGTGGAAAAGTAGAAGCTTGAGATCCAACTTGTGATCCCGATCCACTAGCAGAACCCATACGCTGAGGACAATCTCTCCGCAGATGTCCCTGCTGACCACAAATATAACACGCCCCAGTAGCTCTCCGACATGAAGCTGCAGGATGCTTCCCACCACAGTGGCTACAAAACTCCTCCTTCTTTTTCTTCTTCCCAAAGCGGAAAGTACCTCGCGAACCACGAGAACCAGACGAAGTAGTAGGAGTAGAAGAAGACGTAGGTACAGATGGCACAACAGATTGAGCTCGAGGCTCAACAAATCCACTAGGCTGTGCTGGCATCATCAACTGTCCACGCCTGTTGCTGGTCTCCACAAGACGGCAACGGTTCACCAAAGTCTCATAAGATACCGTGTCATCACAGACGACAACCTGAGAGTAGATATCTTGGTTCAGGCCTTGCAGAAATATATCATATTTCGACGCATCACTCTCATTGATATGAGGACTGAAAGGTAGCAGATCAAGAAATCGCTGTTGATACTGATCAATAGTCATTGATCCTTGCCTCAAAGTAAGCAACTCCATAGATATTGCTTGGCGAACAGCCGGAGGAAAATATAATTTCTGAAACTCCCGACAGAAATCCCCCCAAGTCACCTGTCCTCTCTCAGTACGTGCCTGAGCAACCTTGGCATCCCACCAAAAACGTGCTCTATCCTCTAGAACGAATTCTAGAACTTCCAGTTTCTGCTCCTCAGTACACTCAAAAGCTCGGAACGTGCTCTCAAGTTTAGACATCCAGCTTCTAGCTTGTTCAGGATTCTCGCCTCCCACTAAGGGTTTCGGTCCTACCTGCATAAACTTATTGATAGAGTAGCGACGTCTACCCTCATGATGACGATGTTGATCATCTTGATGATGATGGCGACGATGATGATGACCACCTCCCTGGCCAACACTACCGTGACTCTCGTCAGCCATATCCTGAAAAGAATTGCACATTAAAATCTCAAATGCGCAAGAATTATTCAAGACTAAACTAAATCCCAAGTACTAATCCCAAAATCTATGCATGCTCTGATACAAAAAATGTAGTGACCCTGCATGGAATCACCTACTAACTGGCAACTAATAGCATGCATTAAACTTAATACAGCAAAATACTTAACAGAGTAAAAACGTGCGGAAACATAATCCATAATGTACATATCAGCTTAGTAATATAATCCAGGCTTAAATCTGTAGTGATACAACCATATCGAAATTCTTAAAAGTAAACATTATACAGCTAATAAATCGTGCTGTATAAAAACTTTCAAAGCTCCTGCTCCCTAGTCCTGCCTTGAACTACCAGCTCCGTCCATCCTGCGACCTGCCCCATGGAATAGGGTGTCCAAGATAACAACTAGGACGTGAGCGCTACGCCCAGTACATAGACATGAGTAAACATATGTATATAATGCATGCAACATGATGACTGGTACAGGGTCATCTGAAAAGTCATGCTCAGAACCGGCGCCATATGAGTGCTGCCACCACACGGATCAACCTCTGGGTGCAACCACACTCGTCTAGTACACCAGAGTAGACAGACATAAATGCCCCCGCCATCGCGGTACTCTCAGTGACAGACTAACGAGTATAGAGCTGAGCGGCTCTATAATCAGGTATAACAAGGTATAGGCTCAACGTGTATATGCACATGACATATGAATATAGAAAACGGTAAATCATATCTCATGCCATATAATAATGCCAAATAAATGCAACATATAAACATATATACTCGCTGGCAATCTCAGTCAATGTGTACGTACCTCTAGGCTAGTTCAAGTATAATAGGATCCTAGGTTCCAAGCCTATATTCAAAAATTCATCGTATCACTACATAAATTCTATAAGTCTTAACTAAGCTAATAAGTACTCCCAAAACTTAAATAGATTCCCGGACCATACCTTCGTCCGTAGTTAGCCCTTTGAAGTCGCTAGTCCCGGATGACTATAACCACACCTTGGTTATTCCAGAACCTCTATTATAACCGATAGGGCCCTCAAGTGTATAACTCACACTATATAACTGAAGAAGGAAACTCGGGAATTCGTATTTCAAAACTGAAGCAAATGAGCCCTATTTATAGCCAAAATATCGGCAACGATCGGAACCACCGATCTCGGGATCGGAGCTTCCGATTCCAGCTCATTCTGTGCATGTCCGACACGTCGGGATCGGAACCACCGTTCCGGGATCGGAACTTCCGATCGAACCCCCGATCAACACTTGTCAAAACTCACGGCTGAGTCATCGAGCATTGCTGGCTGGCTGAGATCGGAACCTCCGTTCCTGATCGGAACGTCCGATCTCCGTGCATCCGATCTGCTTCCGAAGTGGTCAGGATCGGAGCTTCCGAACTGGGATCGGAGCTTCCGATCTGGCCCAAAGTCAAAAGCCCAAATTCCTCTTCCGAAGTCCAATAACACTCCGAAATAGATCAATTACCAACCCTTAATCATGTTTAACATATTATTATCTTAAAATGGTATCTGCGTTACTACAATGGGGCAGGTGTAGGTGCAGGATTGAGCACCAGGAGCTTGGAGTAGCCAGTGACCAGTGAAGACAGCAGGATTAGCTGTAGGTTTTGCCTTTAGAGTTTATTTATTCGCTTGGGTTGTATAAACGAATTTATTTAACCAGTTGTATTCTGCTGGTCTGTTATTATTTAAGTCTTCCGCAGCGATTTATTTTATGCATGTTTAATTATGCTCTTAACTCTGATTAAGTAGTGGATCCGGGTAGGGTCGCTACAGTTTGGATTCTTCAAAGGGGCCAGAGGCCTTCGTCAGGGAGATCCTTTGTCTCCATTCCTCTTTGTGTTGTGCATGGAAATGCTCTCTAGATCCCTTCTTCATGCTTCTGCGATGTCAGATTTCCAGTTTTACCCTAGGTGTGATCACTTTAACATCACCCACTTGGTGTACGCTGACGATTTGCTGATTTTGTCAAAGGGTGATGTCCCAAGTGTAAAAATAATCCTAGATTGTGTTAGTAAGTTTGGGAAGATGGCTGGACTCCGTGCTAATGCGATGAAATCCAATCTATTCATGGCAGCTGTCAAAGAGCCAGTGCGTAGTGAAAT
>NC_133122.1:8543653-8546153 GCF_033568475.1 Henckelia pumila
GTGGACAAGTTTGGGAAAACAGCTAGCCTCCGGGCAAATGCCTTGAAGTCCAATATCTTCTTGGCAACATTTAAGGAGCCAATTAGAAGGGACATTATTAGGATGAGTGGATACCAAGAGGGTTCCTTTCCCTTCCGTTACTTGGGAATCCCATTGGCAGCAGGGCGATTGACAGAGAGAGACTACAGTGGGTTGGTGGACACCATCGCCAAGAAAGTGACTGCTTGGCCCAGATATACCCTTTCCTATGCAGGCAAGTTGGAACTGATCCGATCGGTTGTACAGGGTGTGGAATGTTTTTGCTTTCTATCTTGCCTATCTCTTGTGGGGTAATAGACAAGATTTAAAAGACATGTAGAAGCTTTATGTGGTCTAGCAAGCACCCACCTATCGCTTGGCGTAAAGTTTGTTCTCCTATTAATGATGGTGGGTTGGGGCTTAGAGATCTGAGAATCTGGAATAAGACGTTGCTTGCAAAGACGCTTTGGGATATACATAAGAAAAAAGATTCTCTGTGGGTAAAATGGATTAACCACTACTATTGGGATAATGTCATGGATTGGACAATCAGGAAAGATGATACCAGCCTAATTAAGAAACTAGTGGAGATCCGGGATGAATTGGCCCTTAAGTTTGGTAACTGGGATGGGGCGGCTGCTCAGTTGGAGATATGGTTTGGCAAAAAAGATGGGTTAGTTCAGTTTTACAACAGCTTCTTTCAAGGCCAGGGAAGGTGGCCTTGGAAGCCCATTGTGTGGAGACCATACATCCTTCCCAAACACAGAATTATTTTTTGGCTTATTGCCCATGGTAAATGCTTAACCAAAGATCGGCAACCATATATCCCTGACAAATCTTGTGCGTTTTGCGGAACTCATACTGAAGATGCCCAACACTTATTCTTCGAGTGTACGGTTTCAAGACGGATCTGGGCCCGATTGTGGGACTGGCTGGGTATTCAATATCAGGTTAGTTCTTTGATGGGTTTGTTATGATTTATGCGCAGGTTTTACAGGGGCACAACGATGAACAAGAGGAGATGTCAGGCAGGAGTGGCTGCAGTCTTGTACCACTTATGGGGGGCCCGGAACCGAGCAATCTTTGAAGTTGAACGTCCAGATATTGATGCTATCATCAGAAAGATTATTATTCATATTCATCGTGCCTTGAGTCTCTAGATTTTATTGCATGGCTTTATTTTACATCTGTTAGAGCTCTTTTGACTGTATGGATTGTGGAGGGGTTGAGTTGATACTATTGTACTACTTGCTTACTGAGGATCTCTCATGCTTACTAGCCTCTGCCTAGCTCGATTTTATCTCTTATTCTGGCTTTATTAATTTGACATTTTGGGGCCTATTTTAGATTGGTTTTTTGTTCCTGGGTATGCCCAGAGTAGTTGTAAGTTCCTGAGTATGCTCAGTGTAGTTGTACGTCCCTGGGTATGCCCAGTGTAGTTGTACGTCCATGAGCATGATGTTTGGCAGATATTTTAGACTTTCCTATCATCACCATGCATGTGCGTTGGACATCTTCCTCTGCTATTGCTTCATGCTATCTACGGATACACTCAGATCGTGTGGCCTCCTAGCCTCTACTCCCAGTTATGCGGCTTCGAGAGTTACTGTTGATGAATTTGATGGCGCCAACCGTCGAGCCCAGCTGGATATGATGGTTGGCTGCACCCTGCATTCCTTTGAATGCACTCAGATCATTTGGCCTACTAGCCTCTATACCTAGTTCTGGTTTTTATGGTTATATGTAAAGGTAATGGGTTGGGTTGGGTTGGCTATTTATGTATGGGCTTGTTTAGTATTTTGATGTTATTGTTGATACACTGATTTGGAATCCCTGGGTATGCCCAGTGTATTTGTACTTCTTTATTTACCATCTAGTGATATGTGTTCATATCAAAAAAAAAAAAAAGAAAGAAAGAGCGCTCAGTCGAGTTACTTCGATCTGTGGTTCAATGGGGTTAAGTGTTATTGGCTCTCTGTTATCCCTATCTCTTGTGGAGTCATTGACAAAATTGACAAGATATGCAGGAATTTTATGTGGACTAGCAAACATCCTCCGATTGCTTGGAGGAAAGTTTGCTCTCTTGTGGAGGATGGGGGTTTGGGTCTTCGTGACTTGAGAATTTTGAATAAGACCCTATTAGCCAAAACACTCTGGGACATTCACAAAAAGAAAGACACACTATGGGTGAAATGGATCAACCACTACTACTGGGATAACTTAGAGGATTGGAGAGCTCGAAAAGATGACAATATCCTCATCAAGAAATTGGTCGAGCTTAGATATGAGCTTGCCATTAGATTCAACGGTTGGACCAATGCAGCTTCGCAATTGGATACTTGGTTTCAAAAGAGAGATGGACTTACACTTCTTTATAAGAGCTTCTTTGATGGGGCGGGGAGATGGCCTTGGAAGCCAATTGTCTGAAAACCATACATCCTTCCTAAGCATAGAATTATTTTCTGGCTTGTTGCTCATGGAA
>NC_133122.1:8558653-8568653 GCF_033568475.1 Henckelia pumila
TGGTGAAGGGGCTTGGGGATTGTGGAATTTGTTATCGGTTGGGTGCTGCAATGGGCACCGAAACTACTAGTCACTCGGCCACTGAAGGGGCATCCTCGAGTGGTGTTGAGAAACCTCGAGCTCAAGAACTCATGTCCAAGTTCCTTGCTAAAAATCCGGAAAACACATTTGCAAGCTTATTTAGCGTAAATCGGTTGCCGGAGGAAAATTGCCTCTTAAAATATGTACAGCCCACTAATGGGCAGATTACCCTCTCTTTTGATGAGATTGAAACTGTGAAAAGTTTGGGACCATGCTTAGTTGGATGCGTGGTGGGAAGGAAGTTAAGAGGGTATGTGGTTAAGGAAATTATCCGACAATGGGGTTGCAAAGCCAGGTTTGAGATACATGATAGCGGATGGATTAAGTTCTTTTTCCCTAACGACGAAGAGAAAAAGAGGGTGCTTGAGTGTGGCCCATATCTTGTGTATGGGAGACACTTGTTCCTTAAAGATTTACCGCCTTGCTTCCTTTTCCGGGTTGAAGATATGTTAATGTTGCCTTCATGGGTCCAAATCCATGGACTCCCTGCTGATTGTTGGACGGTCAAAGCGCTTAGCAAGATTGCCTCGATTTTAGGCAAACCAATTCATACAGATGTTCTCACAATGTCTAAAGGCAAAAGCTTATTTGCTAGAGTGTTGGTAGAAATGGACTCATCACTGCCAAGAATCTATGAGTACCCTCTTCTTCTACCTAATGGCATTAAGACAAACCTGAGATTTGTTTACGAGACAGACCCAAAATATCGTGCAAAATGTAACTCTCTTGGGCATTCTATTGAGCAATGCCGATGGTTTGTGAACCCTACTGAAGAAGTTGCTCCCGAGGGGGCTGACCCTAACAAGAAACAAAACAACAGTAAGCAACTTAAGCCCCGCAGCAGATCTAGGAGGCCTGGGCAGCGTAGTAGGAGTAGGCCCAGGGATGGTGGCCGTGGGGGTGGAGGTTGGAGTGGTGGCCCTTGGGGTAGAGGGCATGGCCGTGGCATAGGAGGAGGTGGTCGGGGCCTTGCTGGAGTTGTATCTGGCACTGATCAAGAAGCTATGGAAGGCTTGGGTGATAATGGTTTAGGCCCTGATGTTAACCCGCCCCTTGAGCAAGAGAATGATGCTCTAGAGGATGAGGGCATTGTTTTTGAAATATCGGGAAACAATGGGGAAGAGAAGTTCACAGTGGAAGTCTTTGAAGAAGATGGGGAAGAAAATGGGGACGAAGAGAGCTTTGAAACAGTGGTAAGTAAGAAAACCAAAAAGAAACTCAAATACCTTAAGAGGTTGCCGAAAGCTAGCAACTCCGGGGGATCTAGTTCTAGCCTGACTGAATATATTGAAGTGGATCCCAGAACTTGGCTCCCTAACATGACAGCAAAGTCTTTTCTACTAAATCAAGCACAAATCAGGGCCAGGCGACTTAAGGTCGTCTCTCGCCACCAATGAAGATTGCTAGTTGGAACATGAGGGGCTTCAATAAGCCTCTCAAACAAAGGCACGTTCAAGGAGTGTTGAAGAAATACAACTTGAGCGTCCTTGGGTTACTTGAAGTAAAGGTCAATGTTAATCTTGTGGATAGAATGATGGATACTAAATTCCCTGGTATGTCTTTCCTGCACAACTTTCATATGTGCACAAACAGTCGTATCATTGTCATGTGGGATAGTAAGGATGTGAGGCTGGATGTTCTTGGTATGTTGGACCAAGTTATTCATGTTTCAGTCGTGTGCCTTCATTCTCAGAGAGTCTTTTTAGCTTCATTCATCTATGGCAAGAATTCGGTGGTGGCTAGGAGGCCTCTCTGGGATTTTCTGATCAACCATGGGGAGAATATTTCCCTCCCCTGGATTCTGTTAGGGGACTTTAACTGTGTGAGATACCCTCATGAGAAGATGGGTGGCATTCCTATTGTCCCGAGAGATATGGCAGATCTGAGAAACTGTATCAATTGATTGGAGCTCTCTGATGTCAATCATGTTGGTTGCTACTACACTTGGTTTAGCCTGGCTGTTTCTTCTAAGCTTGATCGAGTCATGGTCAATCATCACTGGAGTGAATCGAATTTGGATGTATTTGCTGATTTTGTGGCACCGGGTTGCTTTTCTGACCATACTTGTTATGTGGTTTCCATCTTCAGGGATAGCACTCGTCGGGCCACACCTTTTAAATTCTTCAATATGTTGGCTACTCATCCGGAATTTCTACAGTTAGTCAGAAGTATTTGGTGGTTCAGTGGGGGTGGCACAACACAATTCCTTCTCAAGAAAAAGCTACATGGGATAAAAAGAGTGCTGAAACAGCTTAATGAGCGTCAATTCAGTCATATCTCTAGTCGAGCAAAGCATGCGAGCGAGGAGCTCGCTGAGGCCCAATCTAATGCCCTTAACAATGGAGTTATAGACAACTCAATTGTGGCACTTAGGAGAAACGCGGAATTCCTTCTTGAAGCGGAGCGCTTGTTTCTCTCCCAAAAGGCCAAATGTGAGTTTCTCAAACATAGTGACAGATGCTCCAAATTTTTCCATGGTATGATTAAAAGGAATATCAAGAGAAATAAGATTGTGGCCCTCACTCTTAGAGATGGTTACACATCCATGGATCAAAATGAAATAGCGGATGATTTTGTGAATTTCTATCGGTCTTTGTTGGGCTCGAGTTTGGAGAGAGATATCCTGGATACTTCCCTTATTGAGCCTGGTCCGAAGGTGGAGGAGGCCAGCTGGGAGGGAATAATTAGAGATGTGAGTGTGGAGGAACTCAAGAGTGCCCTGTTCAACATTGAGGATGACAAAGCTCCTGGCCCAGATGGTTTCGGGGATGCTTTCTTTAAGAAGGCTTGGTCCATCGTTGAAGGTGATGTTATTGCGGCTGTCTTGGAATTCTTTAGGAGTGGTAAGTTACTCAAACAATGGAACCACGCTTCCATTGCGCTGGTGCCCAAATCAGACCATGCCACTACAGTCAATGAATTCAGGCCAATATCGTGCTGTACAGTGTTTTACAAAATCATTGCCAAGATTCTGACTAATAGATTAGTGGATGTGATTGAGCCTTTGATAAGTCAAGCTCAAGCAGCTTTTGTTCCAGGTAGATCAATTGTGGAAAACATTCACATGGCCCAAGAAATGCTGAAGCATTATGCTAGGAAAAGAGGCTCTCCCCGTTGCATCTTAAAGATAGACCTCCAAAAAGCCTATGACACGGTTCACTGGGAATTTCTACTGGATACTTTGCGCTTCCTCAATTTCCCCCCTCGGTTTATTGCTTGGATCATGGAGTGCGTGAGCTCTACTTCCTACTCCATTTGACTAGGTGGACAATTGTTTGGATTCTTCAAAGGGGCCAGAGGCCTTCGTCAGGGAGACCCTCTGTCTCCTTTCCTCTTTGTGTTGTGCATGGAAATTCTCTCTAGATCCCTTCTTCATGCTTCTACACTGTCAGATTTCCAGTTTCACCCTAGGTGTGATCACTTTAACATCACCCACTTGGTGTATGCTGACGATTTGCTGATTCTTTCGAAGGGTGATGTTCCAAGTGTAAAACATATCTTGGATTATGTTAGTAAGTTTGGGAAGATGGCTGGCCTCCGTGCTAATGCGATGAAATCCAATATATTCATGGCAGCTATCAAAGAGCCAGCTCGTAGTAAAATCATTCGGTTAAGTGGATACCAGATTGGATCTTTCCCATTTAGGTACCTTGGTATCCCATTTATAGCGGTCTGGTTGATGGGATTGCAAAGAAAATAGCATCTTGGCCCAGAAATACTCTATCCTATGCAGGGAAACATGAGTTACTTCGATCTGTGGTTCAAGGGGTGGAGTGTTATTGGCTCTCTGTTCTCCCTATCTCTTGTGGAGTCATTGACAAAATTGAAAAGATATGCAGGAATTTTATGTGGACTAGCAAACATCCTCCGATAGCTTGGAGGAAAGTTTGCTCACCTCTTGAAGATGGGGGTCTGGGTCTTCGTGACTTGCTTTTAGATTCAACGGTTGGACTAATGCAGCTCTGCAGTTGGATATTTGGTTTCAAAAGAGGGATGGTGTAAAGCCCCGTTTTTATCTTAAGTGAGCTTATTTGAGATAATTAGAGTTTCCAGAGTTAATGAGCCGACTTTTTATTGATCGGGGCCTATTTTGTAAATTATGGAAATTTCAGGGACTAAAACGCAAAATTTGAATTTGTTATATTATTTACTCTAGGAATTGGATTGACTAAGTCTCCTTTTCTCCTTCTTCTTCTTCTTCATCGGCTTCTCTCCATTAGAGACGCCCAAAGCTTTCTCCAAGCTCTTAAAATCCAGTCCGAACTCGATCCGTCCGTTGGAAATTAATTCTTAAGGCAGATTAGTGATCACATCAGTGAGAGCTCCGTTATACCGTAAGTATTTCTCCGATCGGATATGTTTTATTTTTCGGAGGTTCTTAGAATCGATGTAGATTCTAGTATGTTGTTCTTGGCGGAGTTCGGATCGTTTATTATCTGTCGGTTTTGAATTAGAGCGACGTTCGGAATTGTTATGATTTTTGGAAGCTATTTTCGAAAATGTGAGTTTTGAGATGTGTTGGGTTTGCCTTGTTGTTGTTGTATTAGAATTGAATTGAGTTGTTATCGGTATTGAACTGCTGTCTGCGTTGCCAGTTTGTTCAGTTTATAACCGTTATGCCGTCGATTTGAGTTTTGGGGATTTCGAACCGTATTTGAGTTGTTGAACTAGACTTGTAAGTTGATCGTGGTTATTGATCATTCTTTTTTCTCCGTAACAGATTCGTTTGGAGTTACCAAGCCCAGAGTTAGCAGCTATTTGATCGTTTCCGAGATTTGAACGAAGAACGGTATAGAGAATTTCCTTGAACCGTTGCCTCGTTGTTGTTAGATTGTATAGTTGTTGATACAATCTCTTTTGTAGCGTATCCAGAGTTGGGAGCTACTGCATTGAAAGGTAAAAGCAGTCATCGTAGCGGGATAGCATACTCGGGACTGTGGTTCTCGAGTTTTCCCTTTGAAATCACATACTTGCATTTACACTTGTTCTAGCATGAGGAACTTGTGTCTTGTTTGATTGTATTGGCTTTTGTTAAATGACTTATGTGTTATGTTTATGTTATGCATTCATCTTGAGCTAATCTTGTTTTCCGCGGGCAGAACCGTCCTTTTTGTTTAGACGTTTGGGAACTATGATTGAGTGGCCTAGGTCGTAGTCGTTTCGCCTAGTGCTAGAATACTCATTATAGTTGCTCAAAGTCTAGAGGAGTGAGATACGTGGCACCACCTCGATTGGGAGAGTCGGTGAGTTGTTACGTGATCTTATCCTCGGGATCCCAAAAGCACAGTAGCAATCCTTCGTTTATCAGATTGATATCCCGGTTTAAAAGACATGCATTCATTATGTTGTTATTAATTTAATTGTTGTATTGAAAGCATGTTGATTGTTGTATTAATTGTTATGTTGCTTTTACTAGGAATGTCGTTCTCACCAGTTATCTGGCTGTTGCTTTGTTTTGTATGTGTACTTGGCAACAGGTGGGGCAGGATCAAGTCAGAAGAGGCATGGTTAGCTCCGAGAGAAAGTTGTAGCAGTGAGACTCGGTTTAGAAGTCGTGTCAGCATGTCTACCTAGTGTTGTTATAACATGTTTAGATAACGAACTTCATTATTATGTTGTATTGTCATGCAAGCTTTGTCGTGTTGTTATCGTGGCATGTTCTATTTTGGAGTAGTTGTTAAACTCTAGAACTCCATGTATTAATCGGAGGAACTGCATTTATAATGTATGTGTTGATTTGGATTGCATTGGAATTGTTTTACATGGAATTGCAAAGCATGTTTTCTACTGTAGGGGGCTCCCGAGCTGCAATTTTTAGCAGCCCGAGCGCACCCCACTCTGAGAACTCAGTAGCGCCTCTGTCCAGGGCGCGCTCGAGCGGCGGTTTTTGGCCGCCCGAGCGCAGCCCTCTTTAAAATTTTTTTTTTTTCCTTTGCTTTGCTTTTAGTTCTTAGATCTTGGATGCTTAATTATTGTTTACTCCTTAATTAGATGTTTAGAACCGAGGTCTCACATTAAGTGGTATCAGAGCATTAAGATTCTTGGTCAAACTAGAGTGAGCGGGTAGATCGAGTCTGCGTGTATTGGCTCCTCGCATGTGTTTGAATTATTTAACTGTGTACTTAATTCCATGCGAGCATGCTTTATTATTGAGAGTTATTGAATTACATGGTTTTGAGATTTAATTTATAAAGCATTATCTACTTGAGATATAACTGTTTCTGTTATCGACTGGTATCCTGTATTCCCAGCGGTTGTAAGGGCACTGATTGTAGCGATTGAGATATCTCGTGTCCTAACCTTTGATTATCAGATGGGTCCTCGTCGAGTGATAAACAGAAACACACTGCCAGTTATTCCTACGACTGAGCAAGCTAGCACTGAAGTTGATCAGTTGGACGCTTCAGCGACTCCTATGGAAACCTTGCTGAAGAGGTTTCAGTCGTTCAATCCGCCGTTGTTGATGGGTTCAGAAAATCCAGTTGACTGTGAGAGTTGGTTGGATGATATGGATCAGTTGTTTGATTCCATTGACTACACAGATGACCGCCGAATCAGGTTAGTAATTCATCAGCTGCGTGGTGGTGCTAAGAGCTGGTGGATCATGACAAAGAAAGCATTTGAGAGTAGAGGTACAGAGGTTACTTGGACTCTTTTTAAATCTGAGTTTTATAAGCTGTTTTTCCCTATCTCGTATCGTAAGGATAAGGGAGCAGAGTTTGCAAATCTGAAGCATGGGAATCTAAACATTGAAGAGTACGTGGCTAAGTTTGATAGTCTGTTGCGTTTTGCACCGCTAATTGCCAGAGATGAAGAAGCAAAGGCAGATCAGTTTATAAACGGGTTGAACCCCGATGTCTTCACGTTGGTTAACACCAACAGGCCTAGCAACTTTGCGGATGCCATGAATCACGCAAAGGGAGCAGAAGCAGGCTTGTGGAGGCAAAGAGGTAATCAGGGGGCACCTCAGCAGCACAGGCAGTATCAGAACCAACCATCTCAGTACCAGAATCAGCCACCTCAACATCAGAACCAGCAGTAGAGGTATGAAGGTGATAGCAGTGGGGGAAACAGAAAAGATCAGTACAAGGCAAGAGGTAAACAGTTCAAAAGGCAGGGGAACAGTTCGTCTAGTTCCAGTGGTTCCCGACAGTTTGGTTCAGGGCAGAGTTTTGGATCATCAACCTTGTACTGCAGCAAGTGTGGAGGAAGACACTCACCGGATCAGTGTGTGGGAGTCTTCAGTAATTGTAACACCTGTCAGCAACCGGGACACTTCTCTAAGGTGTGCCCTCAGCGTAACAAAGACAGAGCTCAGAGTGGGAGTTCGTCTAGACCTGCAGTTCAGCCGGAGAGGCAGTCGTCTGTAGTGCACTCTTTCCAGCCTCAGCAGCAGAACAGATAGGAAGGTAATTCTAGTGCGAACCAGCCTCCGAGACAGCATGCATGAGTTTTTGCCTTGACAGAGGATCAGGCTCAGGCGGCACCTGATGATGATATAGTAGGTAACTGTTCGATTTTTGGTCATTCTGCTCATGTTTTGATAGATACAGGTCCTTCCCATTCCTTTATCTCTGAGAAATTTGTATTATTGCATGCTTTGCCAACTGAATTGTTGTCTACAGTAGTAGCTGTTACTTCACCTTTGGGTGGAGGAATTGTTTCTGTCAGATTAGTCAGGAACAGTGAGCTCTGTTTTGAGGGAAATTTTCTAGAATTCGATTATATTGTGCTTGGACTGTCAGATTTTGATTGTATTGTCGGTATAGATGCTTTAACCAAGTACAGGGCAACAGTCGATTATTTTCAGAAAGTTGTCAGGTTCAGACCTGAAATGGAAGACGAGTGGAAATTCTTTGGTAAGGGTTCTCGATCTAGAATTCCTTTGATTTCAGTGTTATCTATGACTCGTTTGCTACAGAGAGGTGCAGAAGGATTTTTGGTGTATGCAGTTGATGTACTGAAATCTAGCCCATCTTTGGTCGATATACCAGTGGTTAGAGATTTTGCGGATGTGTTTCCGGAAGATGTTCCTGGATTGCCGCCTATTCGAGAAGTCGAATTCAGTATTGACTTAGTGCCAGGTACTCAACCTATTTCAAAAGCTCCTTATCGTATGGCACTTGTTGAATTGAGAGAGTTGAAGGAGCAGCTTGAGGATTTGATTGCCAAGGGATACATCAGTCCTAGTGTATCGCCTTGGGGTGCTCCTGTGCTTTTTGTTCGGAAGAAGGATGGTTCTATGCGACTCTGTATCGACTACCGCCAATTGAATCAGGCTACAGTCAAGAACAGGTATCCTTTACCCCGAATAGATGACCTTTTTGATCAGCTGCAGGGTTCTTCTGTCTATTCTAAGATTGATTTAAGGTCAGGTTATCACCAGTTGAGAGTGCGAGAGAAAGATGTTCCTAAGACCGCATTCAGAACGAGGTATGGTCACTTTGAGTTTATAGTCATGCAATTCGGTTTGACTAACGCTCCAGCGGTTTTTATGGGATTGATGAACCGTATCTTTCAGCGTTATTTAGATGAGTTCGTCATTATTTTCATCGATGATATTCTTATCTACTCGAAGAATCGTACTGACCATGCAGAGCACTTGAGGACCGTACTATAGATTTTGCGAGTTGAGCATTTGTTTTCCAAGCTGTCTAAGTGTGAATTCTGGTTAGATCGAGTTGTCTTTCTCGGTCATATTATTTCTGAAGATGGGATTTCTGTCGATCCCAACAAGATCGAAGCGGTTATGAATTGGCCTAGACCGACATCAGTACCTGAGATCCGAATCTTCATGGGTTTATCCGGTTACTACCGTCGTTTCATCGAGGGTTTCTCGTCTATTGCCAAGCCTATTACCCAGCTGACTCAGAAGAATGCGCCTTTTGTCTGGACTGCAGATTGTGAGGCTAGTTTTGTTGAGTTGAAAAAGAATCTGACCAGTGCTCCGATTCTTTCTATTCCAAAAGGTACTGGGGGTTTCACAGTCTATTGTGATGCTTCTAACCGAGGCTTGGGTTGTGTTCTTATGCAGCATAAGCATGTGATAGCGTATGCATCGAGGCAACTGAAACCGCATGAGACTCGTTATCCAGTTCATGATCTGGAACTAGCGGCGATTGTATTTGCTTTGAAGATCTGGCGTCACTATCTTTATGGTGAGTCTTTAGAGATCTTTTCTGACCATAAGAGCCTTAAATATTTGTTTTCCCAGGCAGAGCTGAATATGAGACAGAGAAGATGGTTAGATCTGTTGAAGGATTTCTACTGTGAAATCAAGTATTATCCCGGGAAGTCAAATGCAGTTGCAGATGCGTTGAGCCGAAAGCTTTGTTCTTTATCTCTTTCTACTATTGGTGTTTCTCAGTTGATCGATGATTGTTGCACTTCTGGTTTAGAGTTTGAAACAGATAGGGAGACTATTAGAGTGTTTGCTATTCAAGCCAAGCCGGAGTTGTTTGTTGCGATCAGAGAAGCACAGAAGTTTGAGCCGAGCATTCAGGTTTCAGTAGAGAAAGTCAGATCTGGGCATCAGTCTGAATTCCAGGTTAGAGATGAAGTCTTGTTTGTGAATAACCGTCTTGTTGTGCCTGATGTTCCGGAGTTGAGACAGCGTATTCTCCGAGAGGCTCATTGCAGTCGGTTCAGCATTCATCCTGGAGGTCGTAAGATGTACAACGATCTGAAGATTCAGTTTTGGTGGAAGAGAATGAAGAGCAATGTTGCGAGGTTTGTATCTCGGTGTTTGAACTGTCAGCAAGTAAAAGCAGAACGGAAGCGACCAGGAGGTCTGTTGCACAGTTTATCTGTTCCTAAATGGAAATGGGATCACATTTCTATGGATTTTGTCACGAAGCTTCCACGATCCGTTTGAGGATGCGATGCCATTTGGGTAGTGATCGACCGATTGACGAAGTCT
>NC_133122.1:8581153-8588653 GCF_033568475.1 Henckelia pumila
ACAGGTCATTATTTTGAGAGACAAAAATTCGAAAAACCCTAGCCCCTATTCTCTCACAATTCGGCCGAACCCTCCCCATACTCTGCCCGAGAAAATTCCGGTCTGTGATTTTGAATCGCGGTCAGGAATAACGAATCAGATTCGTGTAATCTCTTCGCAGAAAACTTCTGATAGATTTTCTAGTGCAATCTATCAGAGGGATTAAACCTCTGTTCGTGGACCTGATTGAAGGCGTTCATCGGTTCCAGGGAGAGACAACAAGAGCAGAATTGTTCTGTTGGTGTCCATTAATCTCGTTGCGAGATTTGAGGTAAAATTTATTTAATTGTTATTTAAATTTTACACACACGTAATTCAATCGATGTATGGTTGATACCCACACCATGGAAACGTTCCATGAAAAATTTTAAACTTCCGCTGCACCGGGTATCAATCGTAATTGGTCTGGGAACTCGCCAGTTTTCCAACAGTGGTATCAGAGCCAGGTTGCTCAGATCAATCGATTGAATTAATCAATTGTACAAAATTTTTGAGTCTCGGTTTTTGAAACAAAATAAATATTTTAAATAAAAAAAAAAAATTTTTCGGGGGCAAAACCCGGGCAGCGATTGGATCGCTGCCCGGTGGGGCAGCAATTGTTGCTGCCCCGGGCGGCGCACGGCGCCGCCCAAAGGGGGCGCACGGCGCCGCCCAAGGCGGCGACCGTCGCCGCCCAGGGCGGCGCACGGCGCCGCCCAGGGCAGCGCTGTGCGCTGCCCAGCGCAGCGCTGGGCGCTGCGCAGGGCGGCGCTCGGCGCCGCCCAGCGCAGCGCACGGCGCCGCCCAGGGGCGGCGCCAGGCGCTGCCCTAAGGGGGCAGCCGGGCTGCCCCGGCCCGCGCCCCGGGTGCGGGCCAACCCGGGAGTGTCCCGGGTGGCCCGCGGGAAAAATTATATTTTTATTAATTTTAATATTTAAAATTTTATTTTTGGTCCGGTCAAAAAATTGTTTTTGATTGGTTCACGAGATTTCGGATCGAATTGTTCGAGTCCGTAAATTTTAAAATTGATTTTGGATAAATTTGAATTTTTGGAAAATTTTAATATTTTATCCGTAAATTGAATTTTGAAATCAATTATTTTGGTACAATTGATGATAAGATATGATCTTATGATATATTAGATAAAATATGATTTTATTTGTAAAATTGGATTTTATAGATAAAATATGATTTTATTTGATATGGAGATAAAATATGATTTTATATGTGAAATGTGATTTTATATATAAAATATGATTTTATCTTGTTTAAATTTGAATTGCCACAGCATGTTATCCAATAAATTAATTTTGAATTAAATGTTATTGGATAAGGATGATCGATTGCCATGACCAATTTTGTAGGTGTATGTTAGGAATTTACATTTTGTCTTTATTGTTGTTGGTTTTATTAATGGGCCTGGTTTATGGCCCGATATGAATGTCATATGTAATAAAAGTGGGCTTGGTTTATAGCCCGTTCCCACCCCCTAAAAATGTATCCCCTACTTGTCATTGTTATTTATTGTAAATACATTAGATTTAGTGGGAGATCAAGATTTGAAGATGGTGGGCCCAGCAGACAATGAAGACTGAAGAAATGTAAATTGGAAGCATATGTAATAGGATTGCATTTGCATACTGCATATTACCTAGGATTGGACTAAGACCCGTGATTGGCAACCACGGGTCAATTAGAAATGGAATCGATCATCCTATATAATATGTGATATTATGATTGTATGCATGTTTAGACATAAATTGCGTGAATCCGGCAATGCATGCAATAAATTAAATATGATGAGACAAATATTTTATAAATAAAATCCCTCATTTTAAATATGATTTAAAATTTATATCAAGATAAATAAAGGAAATTTAAATATTGTTTAAATGTTCCTACCTTCCATCAACGGTCAATGTATGTGATGCTACCCGCGGATACGGTCCGGCTCATATTATTGGGGGGGCCCGTCCGTCGGAAAGCTGTACATTGGATCGACAAATGTTGTAAGTTGGGTGGAACTCCCATGGGATCGGCTCATATTATTGGGGGATCCACATGGCGACCGTCCATCACAACTTAATATTGATGGGTCATCTTGACATGTCACTTTAAACGGCGTCATATTATTGGGCCCTTATTGGACATGAGGTAAACACATGGGGGTTGCTTTGGAAGCAATTGGGCTCTACCTTTTGAGAATTATGGTTGGCTGATATTATTCGGGACCATAAGTTTGTCAATTGGACTCCATGTTCTCACTAAGGAAAAAGTTTCCCGTTTTCACTAGAGGGTGGTGAAATCGTTAAAATAGTGGGAGTGAGATTCATAAAATTAAATTCGCCTATTTTATGTCTTAGTAAATTGTTAAACGATCATTGATATATGTCTGTTTTTCCTTTTCAGTATTTCATACAATGAATTCGCGAAATCCTTTATTCTCGATCCTCGAACAAAACAAGCTGACTGGCGCCAACTATACGGAATGGTTCCGGAAGTTGAAGATTGTCTTAACTTCGGAGAAAATGCTCTACGTGTTAGAGAAAGCACCTCCGAAGGAAGCACCAGCTGATATAAGTCCGGAGGAATTGGCCAAACTTGATGCATGGTGTGACCATGACATCAAGACCAAATGCTATATGCAAGCCTCGATGTCTGATGAACTCCAGAGGCGATTTGAGGACACGGTGAATGCTGCTGACATTCACACGCAACTCAAGGAACTTTTTGGGGCTCAGTCGAGGGCTGAAAGGTTCGCTACTGTTAAGGAGTTGATGACGTGCCGCATGCGTGAAGGGACTTCGGTCCGTGATCATGGGGTACGAGTGATTTGGCTCATACAGAAGTTAGCGACCCTTGATTTGGTGTTGGAGCATGAACTCAATGTGGACTTGCTGCTTCTATCTCTTCCTTCTTCATTTGATGGATTCGTGATAAATTTTAATATGAACAAGATAGAGGCCACCCTTGAAGAGATGGTCAATATGCTCGTTACATATGAATCCACACTTAAGAAGGATAAGCCAGCTTTCTTGGTGGGCTCCTCATCTTCTGCTAAGAAGGGGCCAAGTATGAAGGGCAAGAAACGTTCTGCCCCACCCAAGAAAGTGGAACCCGAGAAGAAGCAAAAGACAAAGGCTTCAAACGATGGAAAATCCAAGGATGTTTGCCATTACTGCAAGAAGCCGGGTCATTGGAAGCGCAACTGCAAGGAGTATCTTGGGCAGTTGGGAACTGCAAAGGGTATGTTCTATATCGAAATAAACATGTCACTTAATACAACTTCTTGGGTATTGGATACCGGATGTGGATCTCACATTTGCAATGATTTGCAGGTGATGACAAGAAGTCGCAGGCTTAGAATGGGTGAGACCCAGCTGAGGCTCGGGAATGGTTCCAGAGTTGAAGCTACGGCCATTGGAGATGTTTGTTTGATTTTGCATAATGGTTTTAAATTATTGTTGAGAGATGTTTTATTTGTGCCAGATTTAATTAAAAACATTATTTCTATTTCTATGCTTGATAGAGATGGTTATTCTTGTAATTTTGTGAATGGGATTTGCAATATTTACAAGAATGAATGTTTAATTGGAAATGGACAACTTGAAAACGATCTATACAATTTAAAACTAAAAGACGTTCCAGTAAATTGTATTGACAAACCGGCGACAACAAACAAAAGGAAAATCGATAGTCAAAACCCGGCAAACCTTTGGCACGCTAGACTAGGTCATATTTCCTCAAGGAGGATGAACAAGCTAGTGGGAGAGGGCATGTTTGATATGTCTGATATTAACTCTCTACCTACTTGTGAATCCTGCCTAAAAGGGAAAATGACTAAATCTCCTTTTAAGGGGAAGCCTGAACGTAGTCAAAATCTGTTGGATTTGATCCATACAGATGTTTGTGGTCCATTTAGAGTAGGGACTCAACATGGTCACACCTACTTCATTACCTTTACTGATGATTATTCTAGGTATGGGTATTTATATTTAATGAAATATAAGTCTGAAGCATTTGAAAAGTTCAAAGAATTCAAGGCTGAAGTAGAAAACAAGCTAGGTAAAAGTATTAAAGCACTTCGATCGGATCGAGGTGGAGAATACTTGAGTACCGAGTTTTTGGACTATCTAAAAGAGAATGGGATTCTCTCTCAGTGGACTCCTCCTATGACACCACAGCTTAATGGTGTATCGGAGCGTCGTAATCGAACTTTGTTGGACATGGTTCGATCCATGATGAGCTTCACTGAGCTTCCACCTTCGTTTTGGGGCTATGCGCTTGAAACGGCGGTATTGTTGTTGAATAACGTCCACACTAAAGCATTGGACAAAACACCATACGAGTTATGGAATGGCAAAGCTCCTAAGTATTCATACTTGAGGATTTGGGGATGTCCTGCTTACGTGAAGCGGACAGTGGGAGATAAGTTGGATAGTCGATCCAGCTTGTGTTATTTTGTGGGGTATCCGAAGAATTCAATCGGATATTATTTCTATTATCCTGCTGAAACAAAGGTGTTTGTTTCACGGAATGCCACCTTCTTGGAGAAGGAGTTCTTATTGGATAAGAAAGGCGAGATGATGGAACTCGAAGAAGTTCGAGAAGAACCCGAAATACAAAATAACGATCCCACACCTCAGGAACCATTGCTGGACACGCCTGCACCTAGAAGATCCGAGAGGACTTCTAGACCTCCAGTTCGATATGGTCTTCTTCTTGAAGAGGGTCAAGATGAACCCGACATTGGATGTGATCCAAGAAGCTTCAAGGAAGCAATTTCTGATGCGGATTCGAATTTATGGCTTGAAGCTATGCAATCAGAATTGGATTCGATGCATACTA
Organism: Henckelia pumila; assembly: GCF_033568475.1. NCBI lineage: Eukaryota > Viridiplantae > Streptophyta > Magnoliopsida > Lamiales > Gesneriaceae > Henckelia > Henckelia pumila. Next base: position 8,586,020 of record NC_133122.1, read on the forward strand.
ACCAAGTCTGGACTTTAGTGGATCCTCCCGATGGAATTGTTCCAATAGGGTGTAAATGGATCTACAAAAGAAAGCTTGGGCCTGATGGTAAGGTATTGACCTACAAGGCGCGATTGGTGGCGAAAGGTTACACTCAAAGGCAAGGAGTTGACTATGATGAAACCTTTTCACCAGTCGCAATGTTCAAGTCCATAAGAATCCTAATTGCCATAGCTGCATGGTATGACTATGAGATATGGCAGATGGATGTGAAGACTGCTTTTCTTAATGGAGACATTAAGGAAGAAATCTATATGAAGCAGCCTGAGGGGTACACATCCATGGGAAGCGAGCATAAGGTATGCAAGCTTCAAAGATCAATTTATGGTCTAAAACAAGCATCAAGAAGTTGGAACCAGAAATTTGATGAAACAATTAAAGACTTTGGTTTCATCAAGAACCCGGAGGAACCTTGCGTGTACAAGAAAGTATTTAAGGATGCGGTGACATTCTTAGTACTTTATGTTGATGACATCCTACTCATTGGGAATGATGTAGGGATGTTGCAGTCAACAAAGATATGGTTATCAGGTAGATTTTCGATGAAGGATTTGGGTGAGGCATCCTACATTCTTGGGATACAGATCTATAGGTATAGATCTAAGAGAATGATAGGACTCACTCAATCAACCTACATCGATACCATATTGAAACGGTTTTCAATGGATGGGTCCAAGAGAGGACATCTACCCATGTGTCATGGAGTTTCTCTATCCAAGTCTATGTGTCCCAAGACTGATGCAGAGATAGAGAATATGACACATGTACCATATGCGTCAGCTATAGGTAGTATCATGTATGGGATGATATCTACCAGACCGGATGTAGCATTTGCTCTGAGTGTCACGAGCAGATATCAGTCTAATCCTGGTCAGATGCATTGGAAAGCCGTGAAGGACATTCTTAAGTACTTGCGAAGGACTAAGAATATGTTCATGGTTTATGGAGGACGAGAACTCAAACTGGAAGGCTATACCGACTCTAGCTTCCAAAGTGATGTGGATGACTCGAAGTCAACCTCTGGATTTGTGTTCATGCTCAATGGCGGTGCTGTCTCTTGGAAGAGTTCCAAGCAGGACACCACAGCGGATTCCACCACTGAGGCTGAATACATTGCAGCATCAGCTGCTGCTAAAGAGGCCGTTTGGATGAGGAATTTCGTCCAAGAGTTGGGCGTCATTCCTGAATTTGTTGGTCCAGTCCCGGTGTACTGCGACAACACGGGTGCCGTTGCTCAAGCAAAGGAACCAAGGTCTCATCAAAGATCCAAACACGTACTGAGGAAATACCACATAATCCGGGAGATTGTGGAAAGAGGAGACATCAGTGTCGAACGAGTGGCCTCTGCAGACAATATCGCTGATCCACTTACTAAGCCTTTGCCAGGACCATTGTTTGACAAACATCGCGAAGCAATGGGTCTACGTAGTATGACTAGTTGGCTATAGGGCAAGTGGGAGATTGTAAGAGTGGGTGCCCAGTGAGCCAACTGTGTGGCTATGGGCTTTGTTGACTCTTTGTATAAACAATCTTTTGTTTAATATTATTTACACTTTTATGGCAATGACTTTATATTACTTCATATTGTTATATTGTGATATACTATTGTTGTTTTGATAAAGACCTTGAATATACTATAGTGTATGTAAGATGTGGTAGAACATGGAGATGTCTATCATGAAATACATCTTATAGTCACTGTATATTCTAAAACCGTTCCTAGTCGATTGAGCCGTCCGATAATAAGGATAAGGATCGCTCGAGTTTGAGACTAGCATTTGCGATGCGGAGTACCACGTTTCATTGGTAGGGAACATGGAGATGTTCGAAGCATGCAAATGGATATTCATAGGATGAATAGTCGAACTACCCTATCCGGACTTTCCAAGTGGTTATCACTTATCGAGTGGATAAAGTCCGCGGTTTTGGTTGTACACCATTAGTCCTTACGACTTGAAACATCATGGAGACTCTATATGCTAGTACTGTGCTTTGACTCGTTTACCGACTCTGAGGGGGTCATCAGGTGTCGAGATTGGGTACAGTTACGACACATATAGGAGTCAATGCATTGTTGTCAAGGATTCACCACATACTTGCGAGTGTGGATATCCTATGCGATCTGAGGAGATATTAGTGTGATAAATCTCTGGCCAGAGTAATTGATGTGATTTAAGAAATGGTTTCTTAGTAGCACATGCGATGTCACTAATTTGATCTTCAAGATGTATTGCATAGTTATCGAATCTTGAGCGACTCTCGATATACCAATGGTTGTTGATTCGATCGGGATATATGGATGAAGGGACCGTACTGTACGCTAACCAAAATCTACTGGTTCTTGTAGGCACTATCAGTGATACCTAGGGAATCATGGGGCGATGTTGCTAGGCGCTTTACCATGATTCGTTGGGCAAGTCGGAAAGTGTTGTTCCGAGTCACAAGGAGTTGTGAGCCCACGGCTAGCTGTATCCCTGAACCATTGAGGGTCACACAGTGTAATGGAGTTTTAATCCCCGTTGAGAAAGTTAAATTTAAAGAGTTAAATTTAATGAACTAAGGAGTTGGACTTCTTAAATAAGAGTAAGGGAGTAG
>NC_133122.1:8593653-8628653 GCF_033568475.1 Henckelia pumila
ATGGAGATGAAGAGGGTTTTGAAAAAGTGGTTAGTAAGCAAACAAAAAAGAAGCTCAAGTACCTTAAGCGATTGTCGAGACCTAGCAATTCGGGAGGATCAAGCTCTAGCTTAACTTAGTACATTGAGGTGGATCCTAGGACATGGCTTCCCAATATGACAGCGAAGTACTTTCTTTTAAACCAAGCACAAATCAGGGCTAGGCGACTTAAGGTCGTCTCTCGCCACCCATGAAGATTGCAAGTTGAAACATGAGGGGTTTCAATAAGCCCCTCAAACAAAGGCACGCTCAAGGAGTGTTGAAAAAATAAAACTTGAGCGTCCTTGAGTTACTCGAAGTAAAGGTTAATGTTAATCTTGTGGATAGAATGATGGATACAAAATTCCCTGATATGTCTTTCATGCACAACTTTCATATGTGCACGAATAGTCGTATTGTAGTAACCCGCATTTCTGATTAGTGATTAAATGAGTAATTAATCACGTGATCATGTTTAGATTAAGTAAAACATGATTAAGTAAGTTCCTGTTGGGATAACGAACTTCAGAAATGGATTCAGAGCACTCGAACTAGTTGAATTGGTTCAGCAGGACCGGACGGTCCGATGAGGAGTTCGGACGATCCGAAGTGGATCGGAAGCTCCGTGCCAGGATCGGAAGCTCCGATCGAACTCAGTGTACACGTCATCGCTTACATCAGCAAGGTGATGTCATGGCTGACGTAATATCGGGCGATCGGAAGCTCCGAAGGGGAGATCGGAAGTTCCGATCGTGATCCGACGTTCCGAACAGGGATCGGAGGTTCCGATCGTCGTCTATAAATAAGGGGTCTGAGCCCTCATTTTGTGCAACGATTTTCCCTTCTTTCCTCTGGTTTTTGAACCTTCTTACTTAGATCTACGGAGTTCTAGGCATCCTATTGGGAATCCGGAAGTTGCCTACCAATCCCGGCGTCGTAGCGGAGGTGTGCCTAAGTTTTGAGGCGATTCTACACCAGCGGGCTAACGACGGACGAAGGTATAATTTGGCTTCCTAAAAATATTTAGGAGTATGCAATAGCTTAGTTACGGCTTTTAGAGCTTAATTGTTGATGCATGGATATTTGCATTGTAGTAGCTAGTAGACTGGACTAGTAGGCTTGGAGTCTAGATCAGCAGAGCTAGGTTTGACCAGCTGTGTTAGAGGTACGTAAGTACTGACCGAGATAGCCGGCATGATATATTTGCTTATATGTTGCATGAGTATGTGCTATATGTTTTATCATGTTTTAGCATGTTTTACCGCCTTAGCACATACACGATTTTACGTGTGACTGCATCCGGAGAGATGTGAGTCATTGACAGTCTCCATAAGGAATGATGATCTCATTTGGACTCGAGTCAGGTATGACAGCTTCCATATGGGACTTGTATCCTGTTTTGGATTCGGGTCAGGATGGGGTTGGCTCAGCCCTGATATGGAATATACGAGTACCCCGCGGAGTAGCTCTCTAGCCGGTACTGTATATTCCCGACGCCATGAGCAAGTATTCTCACTTGAGTTTTAAATCATCTATGTGCGCATATTTGTATTTATATCATTGCTTCGTATTGAGCGTTCTAGCTCACGCCCCTGTGTTTGGGTATTGTGTACCTTGTGGCAGGGCAGGTTTGAGGCTGGACGGTTCAGGGGGCTCCCAGTAGGATTGAGCTTCGGAGAGTCCAAGGTTGTAGAGGTTAGGGATTTATTTACCCTGAACCTTCGATTTGGTTGTATAACAGTATTTATACTTGTGACAGCGTCGGTTGTATTCTGCCGATTGGATTTGTTGTATTTTAATTATTCGCTCTTTACGCTTTAAGCTTTTATTGCGTGCGCTTTTACTATAACTCTGATTAGTTAGTGGATCCGGGTTTGGTCACTACACGTATCCTTGTCATGTGGGAGAGTAAGGATGTGAGGCTAGACGTTCTTGGTATGTCTGATCAAGTTATTCATGTCTCAGTTGTGTGTCTTCATTCTCAGAGAGTATTTTTAGCTTCTTTCATCTATGGGAGGAATTCGGTGGTGGCTAGGAGGCCTCTTTGGGATTTTTTGATCAACCATGGGGAGAATATTTCCCTCCCCTGGATCCTGTTAGGGGACTTTAACTGTGTGAGTTACCCTCATGAGAAGATGGGTGGCATTCCTATTGTCCTGAGAGATATGGCAGATCTGAGAAATTGTATCAATCGTTTGGAGCTCTCAGATGTGAATCATGTTGGTTGCTACTACACTTGGTTTAGCCTGGCTGTTTCTTCTAAGCTTGATCGAGTTATGGTTAATCATCATTGGAGTGAATCGAATTTGGATGTATTTGCTAACTTTGTGGCACCAAGTTGCTTTTCTGACCATAATTGTTGTGTGGTTTCCATCTTCAGGGATAACACTCGTCGTGCCACACCTTTTAAATTCTTCAATATGTGGGCTACCCACCCGGATTTTCTACAGTTATTCAGGAGCAACTGGTGATTTAGTGGGGGTGGCACAACACAATTCCTCCTCAAGAAAAAGCTACACGGGATGAAAAGAGTGCTGAAACAGCTTAATGAGCATCATTTCAGTCATATCTCTAGTCGAGCAAAGAGTGCGAGTGAGGAGCTTGCAGAGGCCCAATCTAATGCCCTTAACTCTGGAGTTATAGACAACGCAATTGTGGCCCTTAGGAGAAAAGCAGAATTCCTTCTTGAAGCGGAGCGCTTGTTTCTCTCTCAAAAGGCCAAATGTGAGTATCTCAAACATAGTGACAGATGCTCCAAATTCTTCCATGGTATGATAAAAAGAAACATCAAGAGAAATAAGATTGTGGCCCTCACTCTCAGAGATGGTTCCACATACATGGATCAAAATGAAATAGCGGATGAATTTGTGAATTTCTATCGGGCTTTGTTGGGTTCGAGTTTGGAGAGAGATACCCTGGATACTTCCCTTGTTGCGCCTGGTCCGAAGGTGGAGGAGGCCAGCTGGGAGGGATTAATTAGGGATGTGAGTGTGGAGGAAGTCAAGAGTGCTCTGTTCAACATTGAGGATGACAAAGCTCCTGGCCCAGATGGTTTCGGGGCTGCTTTCTTTAAGAAGGCTTGGTCCATTGTTGACGGTGATGTTATTGCGGCTGTCTTAGAATTCTTTAGGAGTGGTAAAATACTCAAACAGTGGAACCACGCTTCCATTGCGCTGGTGCCAAAGTCAGACCATGCCACTACAGTCAATGAATTCAGGCCAATATCGTGCTGTACAGTGTTCTATAAAATCATTGCCAAGATCTTGACTAATATATTAGTGGATGTGATTGAGCCTTTGATTAGTCAAGCTCAAGCAGCATTTGTTCCAGGTAGGTCAATTGTGGAAAACATTCACATGGCCCAAGAAATGCTGAAGCATTATGCTAGAAAGAGAGGTTCTCCCCGTTGCATCTTAAAGATAGACCTCCAAAAAGCCTATGATACCACTACAAGAAAATTGCTCATCAACAACGGCAAAAAACCGTTGTCGTAGGCCCCTAAAAACTGTTGTTAAAAGCAATGTTGTTAAAAGTGGGGCTCATAGACAACGGTGAAAAACCGTTGTCTTTTGGTCTACGACAACGGTTTTGCAACAGTTTTTCACCGTTGTGTTTTTGCGCATTTGACAACAGTTTGACAACAACTTTAAACCATTGTCTTTGAGTGACATAGACAACAGTTTTGCAACATTTTTAAACCGATGTCTTTGAGTGAAATAAACAACACTTTTACAACAAATAAAAACCGTTGTCTTTTTTCGGATAAAAAACAAAAAAAAAATTAAATACACAAATTTTCAGTATTATAAATCATTTAAAATATAAAATTCAAAAATAAAATTTAATACATAATTTTTCAATATTTGAAAACAATATTTACAACATTCTACAGTTCAATCATTTAAATTTTTTGGAACCTTTTCCAACTCTTCCTGAACTTGAAACTTCTTGTCCTCCATGGATTCCAAGTTCTCCGGCAGACGAGGTCTTCAAGATCCCCCCAAGCTTGGATTCCACTCCATGGCTTGTCGGGTACTTCCAAGGTTGTGCCACCACTGTCGCCGCGTGTGGCCTCATCATCTGGGGACTCTGCTTCCTTCTTTTGATGTGTTTCAAAAATTGCTTCATGCTTCTCTGGAAACCTTCGTTGGCAAATCCGAATCAATATTCCTGAATCTCTGTAAAATAGTTGCCAAATCAAGAGCTCCGTGAGCCAAAACTGACATTTAGCTTATAAGAAAATACGGTCCTTACAAAATTATAGCCAACACAAACTTATTCCAATGTAAACATGGATAATCAAACTTAGACTAATGTCTCTCACTTTTCATGGGGAAACAGGAAAATAAAAAAACTCAGCAACTCTAAGATAGGAACGCATTATAACAATCTTTTCTCAGTTGTATTAACAATCTTGAATATAAGTTTGACCATAACCCGAGACAGGAAGGCATGGGTGAGCAACCAACAACAACAACTCATTCTTTGCTTAGTAAACCCAGAAATTTACAATTCTCCAAACAAAGATAGCTATTTATATATTACCATGGAAATTCAGCTGTAAATTGTCTCACCTATCTTGTCTCTTTTTCATTTTTTATCAAATCATCGAGACAATCATTGATATATTTGAGGTCATTCTGGAACATCCGCTGCTGAGAAACTAACCATTTGGCCAATGGAATTTTCCGATAAGGAAAGTAAAATGTAGAACGATTCTAAACTTCAAAAAGTGTACCATATGCAGCCTTAAGTAAATGTAACGACAATTATCACTAATTGACAATTAACCAGCAAGGGATGAAGGGAAGGCAGATTCAAGAGATAATTACCACTAAATAACTTATCAGTCTAATCCCAAGAAATAAACCAACATTAACTTCATCGTTTAATTACATAAAAAATTATTTATTTGTACAGATAGTGATCGTAAGTAAAGTTATTTAATCATATTTTGAATATTTGTTAAATATATTTTTGAAAAGCAAGGTAAAAAATAAACAAATAAATAAATAAGGCCACAAATAATTATGATCGATATAATGCCGATTTTATAATAACCAATGTTTCATATAAACTTTGTTGTACCATAGGCATAGAATTATGTCGAAATATATTGTTATTATATGAAAAAAGAGTTGGACCAATCAGATGCATGCTTAGCCTTATATAATAAAATGTGTTCACGGTTTCTTAGATAAAATAGGATAAGTTTAATGCGGTGAGGTCGGTTAAGATGACAGCATAGTGCTACAGACTTTAATTGACTAAAAAAATTATCCATGGAGGTGGAAAAAGGTTTAAAAACTTAAATCTTTTATTTTATTTTAATTTATTCTTATTCTTATTATCATTATCATATATATATATATACAGTTATGATCCACTGCACACCAGTGTGCAGGGATTTTGTGTGCACCGCAGGATGTTCGCGCGAACATCTAAAAAAAAATCAGATGTTCGCGAGAACATCTCAGATGTTCACGCGAACATCACAGGGTGCACACAAAATCCCTGCACAGTGGTGTGCAGGGGAACAAAAATATATATATATATATATATATATATATATATATAATATGGCAATAATTTATAATATTTTTTTAAAACGAAAAGAACTCACCGGATCAGGGGAATTAGGATGACAAGCAAGAATCACTGCAAAAACCAACACTGGTTCAATGGTGGAAATTAAGTTGATATAATTACCAAAAGAACCAATCTTAAGATAAATGTATAGATGTAAAATCGTTCTTTATAAACTAAAAAACTACTAATATTTACAAATGTTAATGATTTGTGTGTGGCACAATCAAGTTTAAACTTGCAAAAACCAAAAACCCAAGCAAAAAATCAGTAGCTTTCTGGATATTGGAGACTCAAACGAAACATAAGGTTAGTTGAAACATAGTGTGGAACTCAATTATAGATGGCATCACCGGTTAAGAGGCAGAACTAGAGGCCGGAATTCTTGATGGCGATCTTGATTCCTAGAGGGAATTTATTCAACAAGTTCCAATTCGCAAGCATGTTCATTTACACATCAAGCAGCAACATAAGCCTAAATACAATTGAACAAAAAAAGGAGGAAGAGCACACTAGGATCAACAACTCAAGAGATGGAAAGACATAATTCTCTCACTCATATTCAGAAGAGCTGGAATAATGTAAACAAAATCTGACAACCAGATTAAGCTAGAAAAACTGATAATGTGTTAACTTCTTCATAGACAAGGTGAACCCGAGAATAAACATTGTTCTTCTACCAAGAGGCAGCAAGCCTTAACTGCTCCAATTGCCCTATCATTTCAAACCATCTAAACAAAACTGCACAAATCCATAGTCTGTCAAATCTCCATCCAAACTTCTATATGAAAATCAAGAGAAAAAGGCCCAACCAAAGATTAAACAACAAGAAATAACAGAGAAATCAAAAGAGTTTATGTCTCCATCCCAAGACATATTTAACTTATAACAAGCTCGGGTTCTCGGTTACACCGCATATTTTTAACTATACACATGGAAGCAAAAATTATGAAGCATGTCAGTTAAATAGAATTCCATAACTCTTGTTGGATTAGTTCAAAATATAGGCACTTCATCACAGATCTAATGTTTAAATTGAAAGTTTTCCAACAAAACAACATGAACATAAGATGTCCATAAAAAACATACATCTTCCAAAAGAATTTCGTGAGAAAGGATAAATATTAAAAAAAGATAACAAAATAACACTCCAAACTGGATTGTTAGTTTTGCTTATTGAAGACCCTTTCCTTCTCTTGAGCTCCAGAACACAAACTTACAAAGAATACACAACCTATTATTAGTAAAATACCCAAAACAATCAATTAATCTTAAACACTAAGCAAAGAAAGAACCAAAATCAAACATTAACGTTAGAAAACAAAACAAATAAAAGAGCAAATAGATCAGACACTCGGAAGCTTACTGAGTCCATCCTCGACGAGATAATTTATGGTGCGACTATCGTAGTTGTAGGTGAATTTATTATTAGTAGCAGGGAGTTTCTAAAGGCACTGCACCACGAATCCTGTTAAATTACCTGTGAACTTATTGTTATGCTACCTCGAATTCCCTACTAAGCTCGAAATGAAGTAAATCAACCTGAAATCCAAGAAAAAACTATCGGAAATCGCAAATCGAATAGCGCATTTTACTTCGAGACCAAAGAATTTCTAAACAGGGGCCAATTTGCCCTTGCTACATCGTGTGTGGCTCGGATTCTGCATTTCTCGTAGCCCCAGCCCCAGGGAGGATTCAAGATTGTGACAATGAGAAAACATTCAAAATTTCACCTTGCAACTAATAAGCACCAAGGCCCGTTACGCTTGATCTATCAATAGTAAGTTCCAGGCTCCATATTTTTTCAAATCACCTTCACGCAAGTCTCTTCACCACGAAAACCATGAAATTTCACGTAAATTAATGTCACAGAGATTATACGACAATCCAAGTACGAGGATGAAAAATTAACAGCATACCTCCCTGGGTGAAGCGAGCACCGAGCTTCGCATACGAGGAGAGTTTTACATCGAGATAGCTTTCAATTCTCCGAGCCTCTTTTTGGAGTTCCTCCCATCCTGACTCCTGCAACACATCCATTTGCAGATCCCCGACGTTTGACCCAAAGAGATCCAGCCGTTTCCACTTAGTCCCGAATCGGATTAAACTCCGACTGTGTGGTTGAAATGGGGCGGGTTGCTAGATCCAACCACTCATCAATGGGAAAATCACTTTATACACTGTAGCCTTTTTCTTCAGTCTTCGAAATGCTGGAGAGCAAGTGAGTCTTTGGGTGGAGAGGCGAAAACGGGTTAAGCCCAGGAAAAAACTCGGGCTCGATTTCTTGCTCAAAAATTATGATTTATGGCTTAAATCGAAGCTTAAGATGTTAGGAACAAAACCCCTCAAGAAATTTGGAATTCCGGTAAAAGACGGAAAAATTGTGGTCATTGCAAGGTGAGGGCGATGAAAGTGACGAAATGACTGGGAAAACACGGAGTCGAGGTAAGTTTAATAAAAGTTGGTAAAAAAAAAAAGGTAGTCAATATTTATTTTTTTTAAAAAAAAAAATCGAAGACAACGGTTTTTGAAAAACCGTTGTCTATGAGCGGGTTTTTTGATAATACGACAGCAGTTAATTAAAACTATTGTCGTAGCCCAAATAAAACCCGCTCATAGACAACGGTTTACAAAAACCGTTGTCTTAGACATATATAAGACAACGGTTATTTAAAAGACCGTTGTCTTTTTCAACAAAAAACGGACAACAACAACGGTTTTTAATAAACTCGTTGTTGAATGGAAAAAGACAACGGTTTTTCGAAAACCCGTTGTCTATTGGGTGTTGTTAAATCCCAAATTTCTTGTAGTTATACGGTTCACTGGGAATTTCTACAGGATACTCTACGCTTCCTCAATTTTCCCCTTCGGTTTATTGATTGGATTATGGAGTGCGTGAGCTCTACCTCCTACTCCATTTCATTAGGTGGACAATTGTTTGGATTCTTCAAAGGGGCCAGAGGTCTTCGCCAATGGGATCCTTTGTCTCCATTCCTCTTTGTGTTGTGCATGGAAATGCTCTCCAGATCCCTTCTCCATGCCTCTACTGTAGTAGCCCATAACCAAAATCAGTAATTAAGGAATTAATCATAATTACTTGGGTAGAGTTCGGAAGCCCCGACTAGGATCGGAAGCTCCGAACAGGATCGGAAGCTCCGATCGATATTACGTCAGGCATGACGTGTGGCAAGATCGGAAGCTCCGATCAGGACCGGAAGCTCCGATAACCCCTATCCGAAGTCAACCAGTGATATTTTGACACGTGGCAGATCAGGATCTTTGGAAGCTCCGATGGCAGGATCGGACATTCCGATCGAGGTTCGGAAGTTCCGATCAAGGATCGGAAGTTCCGATCGTTGTCTATAAATAGAAGGCCGAGGCTTCACTTTCATTTGCCAATTTTGAGATTTCCTTTCCATTCTAGTCCTTTTGGAGCTGTTCTAGTCTTCTTAGGCTTGGTCCGGAGGTCGGCGAGGCGTTCGGTAGTCGTAGCAGAGTTGTGCCCAAGTTCTGGAGGCATCGACATCAAAGGGCTAACGACGGACGAAGGTATAGCTTTTGCTTCCTATAAATATTTAGGAGTATGCAATAGCTTAGTTAAGGCTTTTAGAGCACTTTAATGATAGTAGTATCATTTGGCAGTGTATAGCAGACTATAGGCGTGGACCTAGAGTTGGTAGAACTTGCACTGTTTTGAGGTACGAAAGTACTGTTCGAGATATCCTGACTGAGTATGCATGTATTATGTGACTGCATGATTTATATGCCATGATTTTATGCTGCATTCATTTGCATCTTGTTGTATCTCTTTCGAGATGTCTGTTAGTAGGGTTGTACCCTATCCTGTTAGTGGATGGACTTCCATCGATTTGGGTTCGGCGTATCCACGGTTATCTTGGTATGGGAGCCACCTCCTGAAGCGACGGCACAGCGTGCTACATACCAGGGCCCGGTCTGTCTCTGTTATCTGATCCTTGACCTTGAGTCTATAGGGAGTTCACTTTGCATGCATGTATACTCATACTCTCGTGCTAAGCCTTTTATGCTCACGTCTCGTACTCTGTATTTTCTGGACACCCTATTCCATGGGGCAGGTTTGCGATTGGATGAGGAGGGTGGATCCAGGAGGGGCTAGTCAGTGGTTGGCCAGCTGGAGCTTCGCTTAGGTTTTATTCTGTTGTTTGGGTTGATACAGCTATTTCGATTTCGTTGTATATTATTGGATAAATTACAGATTCCTTTACTTGGGATTGTATATTGTTTATAATTTCCGCAGTTTATTCTGATATCTATTTAATTAAGTTAATTGCATGCCTAAGTTCTGTTTAGTAGGTGATCCAGGTAAGGGTCACTACATTTATGGTATCAGAGCATGCAAAAGAATTCTTGGGATTTAGTCTCATCATGAGATATTTTTGTAGATGGAAAATCGTGATGACCGGAGTTCTCATGGCAGTGTTGATGGGCGTTGGGGTGATGCCGACCGGGAGCCTCGTCAAGAACGGCGTCATCATCATCATGACGACGAGCGTTTCACTGTGCGTCGATTCTTAGCTATGAGTCCTAAGCCCTTAGTTGGAGGTGAGTCTCTGGAGGATGCGGAGAACTGGTTAGACCGCATGGAGACGACTTTTCAGACTTTCCAATGCACCGAGGAGCAGAAGGTGGAGACCCTTGGATATCTTCTGGATGGGCGTGCGCGCAGGTGGTGGAGGTTTACTTCTGCACCTTTTGTTGCGGTGAGAGGAGTGGCCACCTGGGCCGAGTTCCGCACAGCTTTCCAAAAGCGGTATTTTCCTCCGGCACTCCGTCAGTCGAAGGCAGACGAGCTATTGAGTCTGCGACAGGGAGCCATGTCTATCGATGAGTATCAGCAGAGGTTCTTTGATCTGCTATCCTATTGCCCCGAGATTGCTGCTAGCTCAGAGATGAAGTATAATCTGTTCCTTCAGGGCCTTAACCCTGAGATCCATGACCGTGTGGCGGTTGGCGACGACATGTCCTACGAGGGTTTGGTGAGCCATTGTCACCAGGCGGAGGACAGCATTTGGCGGAACAGGTCTTTCCCTCAGTCGAGGCCTGCTAGTTCTTTGGGTCCCCGTGCCCAAACTTTCAAGAAGTCTGGATCTTCTTCTTCCTCTGGTTCTGGAGGTGTTGTCCGTTTCGGTAAGAAGGACAAGTGTGATAACTGTGGGAAGAACCATCCATCCGACAAGTGCCGCAGAGCTTCTGGAGCTTGTTTCCGTTGTGGAGAGACTGGTCATATCCGGAGGGATTGTCCACTGTCTGGGGGAGGCGGTTCTAGTTCTGGTTCAGGATCGGGTTCTCAGGCCACCGTTCAGCAGAGGTTGCAGGGACAGTCTGCTGGGAGTTCTCATTTGAGGCCACGAGCTTCTGGCCAGGTGTTTGTCCTGAGACATGATCAGGCAGTGGAGGAGAATGAGAAAGTCATCGCAGGTACATTTCTGCTTTATGGTATACCTGCTCTTGTACTTATTGACACTGGTGCATCTCATTCCTTTATTTTTGCACGTTTTTTTAAGAGGCATAAGTTGCCATGCATTGCACTAGACGTAGTAATGTCTGTCTCTACTCCGACGGGCCAATCTGCTTTGGCTAAGCGTCTAGTGATGGGTTGCCCTTTAAAGTTCGAAGGGAACATTCTGTTAGAGAATCTCATGGTCTTGGCGATGGACGACTTTGATTGCATTTTGGGAATTGATATGTTGAATACCTATCGAGCTTCAGTGGACTGCTATCAGAGATTAGTACGCTTTCATCCGGAGGGGAGTGAGAGCTGGTTTTTCTATGGTGAGGGAGCGCGACCCCCGATGCCTTTGGTATCAGCTTTGAGAGCCTGTCGAGCTTTAGAGTCTGGCGGGGAAGGCTACCTTATCTATGCAGTAGATTTGTCCGCTGAGAGCATTGGGATAGAGAGCATTCCTGTTGTGGATGAATTTCCAGATGTATTTCCTGATGAGATTCCGGGTTTTCCTCCTGCTAGGGAAGTCGAGTTTGGCATAGAGTTGATGCCGGGTACTTCACCTATTTCTAGAGCACCGTATCGTCTGGCTCCGTCAGAGATGCGTGAGTTGAAGAATCAGCTACAGGATCTTTTGGACAAGGGGTACATTCGTCCTAGTGTATCTCCTTGGGGAGCTCCTGTTCTCTTCGTGAAGAAGAAGGATGGGTCGATACGGCTGTGCATTGACTATCGGCAGCTGAATCGAGTCACTGTGATGAACAAGAATCCGTTGCCTCGTATTGATGACTTGTTTGACCAGCTGCAGGGCACATCAGCTTACTCGAAGATTGACTTGAGATCTGGGTATCATCAGTTGAGAGTCCGTGATCAGGACGTAGCCAAAACTGCATTCCGTACTCGCTATGGGCATTACGAGTTCCTAGTGATGCCATTTGGTTTGATTAATGCACCGGCTATATTCATGGATCTGATGAACCGTGTCTTCAGGGAGTATTTGGACAAGTTTGTCGTGGTCTTTATTGACGACATCTTGGTGTATTCGCGTAATACGGAAGAACATGTTTCTCACTTGCGGTTAGTACTACAGACTCTTCGAGATAAGCAGTTGTACACCAAGATGAGCAAGTGTGAGTTTTGGATGGATAGAGTGGTCTTTCTTGGCCATATCATATCCAGGGAAGGGATTTATGTTGATCCAAGCAAGATTGAAGCGGTACTTAATTGGTCACGCCCGACGACAGTTGCTGAGATCCGTAGTTTTCTGGGTCTAGCAGGGTATTATCATCGCTTCATTCTGAACTTCTCTCAGTTAGCTCGACCATTGACGCAGCTTACCCGCAAGGGTGTGGATTTCGAGTGGTCCTCCGAGTGTGAGGAGAATTTCCGTGATCTTCGACGGCGGTTAACTTCTGCGCCGGTGTTGGCATTACCGTCCGGATCTGGAGGGTATGTGGTATACACGGATGCTTCTCTTCAGGGGTTAGGTTGTGTCCTGACTCAGAATGGGCATGTGATTGCATACGCTTCTAGACTGCTGAAGCTTCACGAGGACAACTACCCAGTCCATGATTTGGAATTGGCAGCCATTGTGTTCACTTTGAAGATCTGGCGTCATTATCTGTATGGCGAGAAATTTGAGATCTTCACCGACCATAAGAGTCTCAAGTATTTGTTCACTCAGGCGGAGTTGAACATGAGGCAGAGACGTTGGATGGACTTGCTTAAGGACTATGATTGCGAGATTAAGTACCATCCGAGAGCTGCTAATCTCACCGCTGATGCTTTGAGTCGCAAGGTGCGACTATCCGCACTTCAGACTTGTTCGATGTCTAGTGCGATCAGTGACTGTTGTACTTCAGGTTATACCTTCAAGCATAAGAAAGGTATGCAGAGTATCCAGATGTTTGCGATATTATCTGAGCCAGCCTTGTATTCGCAGATCCGAGTTGCTCAGATGTCTGATTTGAAGACCCAGCGTTTAGCTCGTCTAGCTAACGAAGGTAGCTCGTCTGGATTTCATTATCAGTCAGATGGCTTTCTGTGTTTGTCTGGTAGACTTGTGATTCCGCAGGATGAAGAGTTGCGAGAGGAGATTTTGTCTCAGGCACATCGCACTAAGTTGAGTATTCATTTTGGGAGCAACAAGATGTACAAGGATCTACGTACTCATTTCTGGTGGAAGGGAATGAAACGCAGTGTTTATCAGTTTGTTTCGAGATGTTTGGTGTGTCAACAGGTCAAGGCAGAGCACCGACGACCTGGAGGATTGCTTCACAGTCTGCCTATTCCTGAATGGAAATGGGAGTTTATCACAATGGACTTTGTGACCCATTTGCCGTTATCCCCGAGGAACTGTGGTGGACCGACTCACTAAGTCAGCGCATTTCATTGCCTATAGCCGAGAGTACTTTGTGGATCGCATGGCACGGATGTACATTCAGGAGATCGTTCGATTTCATGGAGTGCCTGTGAGCATTGTCAGCGATCGGGACCCCAGGTTTACTTCTAGATTCTGGGGGAGTGTTCAGCGTGCGATGGGTACTACTCTCAGTCTGAGTACAGCCTATCATCCGAAGACTGATGGTCAGTCAGAGCGCACTATCCGTACGTTAGAGGATATGCTTAGAGCGTGCGTCATGGATTTTGGTTCAGCCTGGCAGGATCATTTGCCGTTGATCGAGTTCGCTTACAACAACAGCTATCACACTAGTATTGGGATGGCACCTTTTGAGGCGTTGTATGGGCGACGTTGTCGTACTCCACTCTTCTGGGAAGAAGTGGGGGAGAGACAGGCTGAGGGACTGGAGTTTATCCAGCAGGCGATAGATATTGCTGATCAAATCAAGAAACGGATTAAGACTGCACAGGATCGTCAAGCCAGTTATGCTAATATCAAGCGTAGGCCCTTGCAGTTCGAGGTCGGGGAGAAAGTGTTTCTGAGAGTGTCACCTTTCCGCAAGATTCTCAGATTTGGCCTTAAGGGCAAGTTGTCTCCCAGATTTATCGGTCCGTTTGAGATCTTGGAGAGCATTGGCGATTTGGCTTATCGACTAGCTTTACCACCGCACCTATCCAGTATTCACGATGTGTTCCACGTATCTCTGTTGCGACGGTATGTGGCGGATGAATCTCATATTCTGCAGCGGTCTGAGGTTCAGGTAGACAAGGATTTGACTTATGTTGAGAAACCTCTTCGTATCCTGGATTATAAGGATAAGGTTTTACGGAACAAAGTCATTCCTTTGGTTTTAGTTCAGTGGCAGTGCCGAGGCACTGAGGAAGCTACTTGGGAGCTTGAGGATAGGATGCGTAAAGACCATCCTGAGTTGTTTTGATTTCATTCTTTTTAGTTGTATTCAGTTGCAACTCTATAAATGTTTGATTTGAATAAAAAATGTTTCTGATTTCTATATTTGCATTCGGTACTTAAGATCTGATTTCGAGGACAAAATATCTTAAGTGGGGGAGAATGTAGTAGCATGTAACCAAAATCAGTAATTAAGGAATTAATCATAATTACTTGGGTAGAGTTCGGAAGCCCCGACCAGGATCGGAAGCTCCAAACAGGATCGGAAGCTCCGATCGATATTATGTCAAGCATGACGTGTGGCATGATCGGAAGCTCCGATCAGGACCGGAAGCTCCGATCACCCCTATCCGAAGTCAACCAGTGATATTTTGACACGTGGCAGATCAGGATTTTCGGAAGCTCCGATGGCAGGATCGGACGTTCCGATCGAGGTTCGGAAGTTTCGATCAAGGATCGGAAGTTCCGATCGTTGTCTATAAATAGAAGGCCGAGGCTTCACTTTCATTTGCCAATTCTGAGATTTCCTTTCCATTCTAGTCCTTTTGGATCTGTTCTAGTCTTCTTAGGCTTGGTCCGGAGGTTGGCAAGGCGTTCGGTAGTCGTAGCGGAGTTGTGCCCAAGTTCTGGAGGCATCGACATCAAAGAGCTAACGACGGACGAAGGTATAGCTTTTGCTTCCTATATATATTTAGGAGTATGCAATAGCTTAGTTAAGGATTTTAGAGCACTTTAATGATAGTAGTATCATTTGGCAGTGTAGAGCAGACTATAGGCGTGGACCTAGAGTTGGTAGAGCTTGCACTGTTTTGAGGTACGAAAGTACTGTTCGAGATATCCCGACTGAGTATGCATGTATTATGTGACTGCATGATTTATATGCCATGATATTATGTTGCATTCATTTGCATCTTGCTGTATCTCTTTCGAGATGTCTGTTAGTAGGGTTGTACCCTATCCTGTTAGTGGATGGACTTCCATCGATTTGGGTCCGGCGTATCCACGGTTATCTCGGTATGGGAGCCACCTCCTGAAGCGACGGCACATCATGCTACATACCAGGGCCCGGTCTGTCTCTGTTATCTGATCATTGACCTCGAGTCTATAGGGAGTTCACTTTGCATGCATGTATACTCATACTCTCGTGCTGAGCGTTTTATGCTCACGTCTCGTACTCTGTATTTTCTGGACACCCTATTCCATGGGGCAGGTTTGCGATTGGACGAGGAGGGTGGATCCAGGAGGGGCTAGTCAGTGGTTGGCCAGCTGGAGCTTCTCTTAGGTTTTATTCTGTTGTTTGGGTTGATACAGCTATTTCGATTTGGCTGTATATTATTGGATAAATTACAGATTCCTTTACTTGGGATTTTATATTGTTTATGGTTTCCGCAGTTTATTTTGATATCTATTTAATTAAGTTAATTGCATGCCTAAGTTCTGTTTAGTAGGTGATCCGGGTAAGGGTCACTACATCTACGCTGGCAGATTTCCAGTTCCACCCTAGTTGTGATCACTTTAACATCACACACTTGGTGTATGCTGACGATTTGCTGATTTTGTCAAAGGGTGATGCCCCAAGTGTAAAAATCATCTTGGATTGTGTTAGTAAGTTTGGGAAGATGGCTGGTGTGAGACCTCGTTTCTAATCTTCTATTCTCGAATAATTACACAAAATCGAACACGAAGAGCCGCGTAAAATCGAATCAAAATTATTTTTTTTTTTAAAAGAGAGCCTCGCGCCCGCGCGAGGTCATCACCTCGCGCGCGCGCAGGTTACGCGAGCAGAGGCTAGCGGAAATGCTCGCGCCCGCGCGAGAGGAAATCTCACGCGCGCGCGGACAAAAACTCCCGAGCCTCTCCAGGCTCCTCGCGCGCGCGCGAGGTGATCCCTCGCCCGCGCGCAGGCAAAATGGACAGAGAGGGAGGGAGAGCCTGGGAAATCAACAAAAGCAATTCTAAAAATTCCAAGACTCAAATAAAATACAAATCCATATTTAGAACATACAATGGGTTCTAAGCTCTGCCCAACAATTACAACCAAAAGTCGAGTTCTAGAATAGAGTTCAAAAGACTCAACAAAACTGATACAAGTTCAACGAACTCGACCTTATGACGCGGAGTCTCACTTCTATCAATCTCACCCCGAGCTAACCAAGACGACTCGGTCCAGCTCCTGATCCTCCTGTTGCCAAGTACACATACAAACAAAGACAATAGCCGGATAAACCGGTTAGAAATATAATTTCTAAGTAAAAGGGACAAATAAAGCAATTTCAAATAATATAACAATTCATGCTATATAAAACAATGAGTCAATTAATTCAAAATAGCATATCAGCTATCAACTCGAAATGCATTAAAATGCAATGCATGACTTCAAAACTCGGGATTATCTAATCGGATAATCGAATATCAATCGGTACTCGGTTGGGATCCCAGGGTCAAGGTTTCACGAACAACTCACCGACACACCCATTCGGGGTGGATGTCGCTCAACTCAGACCCCTAGACTTCAGAGCAACTATAAGAAGCATTCTAGCAATTGGAAAAACTCGAAATCCAAAGCCACTTCAATATAGCTCCCTAAATCGTCTAAATTCAAAACGAATCGAATCTTTGGCTCAAGATGTATGCAAATGAAACTAAACTCATTCCATTTAAAATCAAATAATTCGAAAAGCATACGAGTATGTGATTTCTTTTGGGCACTCGAATTAATTCAAATTCGAGTTAATCGTCCCGTTCATTCAATCGTCGTCTTTTTACCTTTCAAGTTCGTCGAGGATTCAATCTGAAATTAACAACGAATTCTAATAAATAATCAATCGAATCAAAACAATCGAAGCAAAGAAACTCAATCAATATCGAATCAAAACCAGTCGAGCCATCTCAAGAAGTTCAATACTATACCGTTCTTCAATTCTGAATCGATTCAACTCCCAAGTTCTGTTGGAAAAAACTGGCGTTCAGATCAATCACGATTGATACCCGGTGCAGCGGAAGTTTAAAAAATTTTATTATGGAACAATTTCATAGTGTGGGTATCAACCGTTTAACGATTAAATTATAAGTGTGTGTAAAATTAAATAACTATTATTAAATTTTACCTTCAATCTCGAAGCGAGATTATTGGACACCACACAGATTTCTCTGCGCTTCTTGTATCTCCCTGGAACTGATGAATATTCTGTCCTTCAATCAGGTCCACGAATGGAGGTTTAATCCCTCTGAAGATTGCACTAGAAAATCTATCAGAAGTTTTCTACTAAGAGAATAAACGAATTTGATTCGCTATTCCAGACTGCAATTCAAAATCACAGACCGGAATTTCTCACGCAGAGAAGGGAGGGGGGGCGGCCGAAATATTTTAGAGAGAGCTAGGGTTTTCGAAAAACTGTCTCTTAAATTATGACCTGTTGTATTGTGATTTCTGTACTGCAATAACTTATTTATAATGCAGGCCACTAACACCTTAGGGCCCATTAGTCATAAGTTGAGGCCCGACAAGCAAAGCCCGCATGTTCAGAAATTAATATAAAATTCATCGTGACTCCGATTGATGAACCGATTTCACCAATGTGCACAGAAACCATTTCTGCACATTTTAAAGTCAAGATAAATTTTCCTGAATCCGAATTCAGTGATTTCCAAAAATGTCCATCCCTATGTCATTTTAGGAAATCCTACTCCCTTACTCTTATTTAAGAAGTCCAACTTCTTTATTCATTAAATTTAACTCTTTAAATTTAACTATCTCAACGGGGATTAAAACTCCATTACACTGTGTGACCCTCAATGGTTCAGGGATACAGCTAGCCGTGGGCTCACAACTCCTTGTGACTCGGAACAACGATTTCCGACTTGCCCAACGAATCATGGTAAAGCGCCTAGCAACATCGCCCCATGATTCCCTAGGTATCACTGATAGTGCCTACAAGAACCAGTAGATTTTGGTTAGCGTACAGTACGGTCCCTTCATCCATATATCCCGATCGAATCAACAACCATTGGTATATCGAGAGTCGCTCAAGATTCGATAACTATGCAATACATCTTGAAGATCAAATTAGTGACATCGCATGTGCTACTAAGAAACCATTTCTTAAATCACATCAAGTACTCTGGCCAGAGATTCGTCACACTAATATCTCCTCAGATCGCATAGGATATCCACACTCGCAAGTATGTGGTGAATCCTTGACAACAATGCATCGACTCCTATATGTGTTGTAACTGTACCCAATTCCGACACCTGATGACCCCCATAGAGTCGGTAAACGAGTCAAAGCACAGTACTAGCATATAGAGTCTCCATGATGTTTCAAGTAGTAAGGACTAATGGTGTACAACCAAAACCGCGGACTTTATCCATTCGATAAGTGATAACCACTTGGAAAGTCCGGATAGGGTAGTTCGATTATTCATCCTATGAATATCCATTTGCATGCTTCGAACATCTCCATGTTCCCTACCAATGAAACGTGGTACTCCGCATCGCAAATGCTAGTCTCAAACTCGAGCGATCCTTATCCTTATTATCGGACGGCTCAATCGACTAGGAACAGTTTAGAATATACAGTGACTATAAGATGTATTTCATGATAGACATCCCCATGTTCTACCACATCTTACATACACTATAGTATATTCAAGGTCTTTATCAAAACAACAATAGTATATCACAATATAACAATATGAAGAAAGATAAAGTCATTGCCATTAATAAAAGTGTAAATTATATTAAACAAAAGATCGTTTGTACAAAGAGTCATCAAAGCCCATAGCCACAAGTTGGCTCACTGGGCACCCACTCTTTCAATCTCCCACTTGCCCTATAGCCAACTAGTCATACTACGTAGACCCATTGCTTCGCGATGTTTGTCAAACAATGGTCCTGGCAAGGGCTTAGTAAGCGGATCAGCGATATTGTCTGCAGAGGCCACTCGTTCGACAGTGATGTCTCCTCTTTCCACAATCTCCCGGATGATGTGGTATTTCCTCAGTACGTGTTTGGATCTTAGATGACACCTTGGTTCCTTTGCTTGAGCAACGGCACCCGTGTTGTCACAGTACACCGGGACTGGACCAACAAATTCAGGAATGACTCCCAACTCTTGGACGAACTTCCTAATCCAAACGGCCTCTTTAGCAGCAGCTGATGCTGCAATGTATTCAGCCTCAGTGGTGGAATCCGCTGTGGTGTCCTGCTTGGAACTCTTCCAAGAGACAGCACCGTTATTGAGCATGAACACAAATCCAGAGGTTGACTTCGAGTCATCCACGTCACTTTGGAAGCTAGAGTCGGTATAGCCTTCCAATTTCAGATCTCGTCCTCCATATACCATTAACATATTCTTAGTCCTTCGTAAGTACTTAAGAATGTCCTTCACGACTTTCCAATGCATTTGACCGGGATTAGCTTGATATCTGCTCGTGACACTCAGAGCAAATGCTACATCCGGTCTGGTAGATATCATCCCATACATGATACTACCTATAGCTGACGCATATGGTACATGTGTCATATTCTCTATCTCTTCATCAGTCTTGGGACACATAGACTTGGATAGAGAAACTCCATGACACATGGGTAGATGTCCTCTCTTGGACCCATCCATTGAAAACCGTTTCAATATGGTGTCGATGTAGGTTGATTGAGTGAGTCCTATCATTCTCTTAGATCTATCTCTATAGATCTGTATCCCAAGAATGTAGGATGCCTCACCAAAATCCTTCATCGAGAATCTACCTGATAACCATATCTTTGTTGACTTCAACATCCCTACATCATTCCCAATGAGTAGGATGTCATCAACATAAAGTACTAAGAATGTCACAGCATCCTTAACTACTTTCTTGTACACGCACGGTTCCTCCGGGTTCTTAATGAAACCAAAATCTTTTATTGTTTCATCAAATTTCTGGTTCCAACTTCTTGATGCTTGTTTTAGACCATAAATTGATCTCTGAAGCTTGCATACCTTATGCTCGCTTCCCATGGATGTGAACCCCTCTGGCTGCTTCATATAGATTTCTTCCTTAATGTCTCCATTAAGAAAAGCAGTCTTCACATCCATTTGCCATATCTCATAGTCATACCATGCAGCTATGGCAATAAGGATTCTTATGGACTTGAACATTGCAACTGGTGAAAAGGTTTCATCATAGTCGACTCCTTGTCTTTGAGTGTAACCTTTCGCCACCAATCGCGCCTTGTAGGTCAATACCTTACCATTAGGCCCAAGCTTTCTCTTGTAGATCCATTTACACCCTATTGGAACAATTCCATCAGGAGGATCTACTAAAGACCAAACTTGGTTTGTATGCATTGAATCCAATTCAAACTGCATAGCTTCAAGACATAAATTTGAATCCGCATCAGAAATTGCTTCCTTGAAGTTTCTTGGATCACATCCAATGTCGGGTTCATCTTGATCCCCTTCAAGAAGAAGACCATATCGAACAGGAGGTCTAGAAGTCCTCTCGGATCTTCTAGGTTCAGGCGTGTCCAGTAATGGTTCCTGAGGCGTAGGATCGTTATTTTGTATTTCGGGTTCTTCTCGAACTTATTCGAGTTCCATCATCTCGCCTTTCTTATCCAATAAGAACTCCTTCTCCAAGAAGGTGGCATTCCTAGAAACAAACACCTTTGTTTCAGCAGGATAATAGAAATAATATCCGATTGAATTCTTCGGATACCCTACAAAATAACATAAGCTGGATCGACTATCCAACTTATCTCCCACTGTCCGCTTCACGTAAGCAGGACATCCCCAAATCCTCAAGTACGAATACTTAGGAGCTTTGCCATTCCATAACTCGTATGGTGTTTTGTCCACTGCTTTAGTGTGGACGTTGTTCAACAACAATACCGCCGTTTCAAGCGCATAGCCCCAAAACGAAGGTGGAAGCTCAGTGAAGCTCATCATGGATCGAACCATGTCCAACAAAGTTCGATTACGACGCTCCGATACACCATTCAGCTGTGGTGTCATAGGGGGAGTCCACTAAGAGAGAATCCCATTCTCTTTTAGATAGTCCAAAAACTCGGTACTTAAGTATTCTCCACCTCGATCCGATCGAAGTGCTTTAATACTTTTACCTAGCTTGTTTTCTACTTCAGCCTTGAATTCTTTGAACTTTTCAAATGCTTCAGACTTATATTTCATTAAATATAAATACCCATACCTTGAATAATCGTCAGTAAAGGTAATGAAGTAGGTGTGGCCATATTGAGTCCCAACTCTAAATGGTCCACAAACATCTGTATGGATCAAATCCAACAGATTTTGACTACGCTCAGGCTTCCCCTTAAAAGGAGATTTAGTCATTTTCCCTTTTAGATAGGATTCACAAGTAGGTAGAGAGTTAATATCAGACATATCAAACATGCCCTCTCCCACTAGCTTGTTTATCCTCCTTGAGGAAATATGACCTAGCCTAGCATGCCAAAGGTTCGCCGGGTTTTGACTATCGATTTTCCTTTTGTTTGTTGTCGCCGGTTTATCAATATAATTTATTGGAACGTCTTTTAGTTTTAAGTTGTATAGATCGTTTTCAAGTTGTCCATTTCCAATCAAACATTCATTCTTGTAAATATTGCAAATCCCATTCACAAAATTGCAAGAATAACCATCTCTATCTAGCATAGAAACAGAAATAATGTTTTTAATTAAATCCGGAACAAATAAAACATCTCTTAAAATTAACTTAAAACCGTTCTGCAAAATTAAACAAACATCTCCAATGGCTGTAGCTTCAACTCTGGAACCATTCCCGAGCCTCAGCTGGGTCTCACCCATTCTAAGCCTGCGACTTCTTGTCATCACCTGCAAATCATTGCAAATGTGAGATCCACATCCGGTATCCAATACCCAAGAATTAGTATTAAGTGAAATGTTTATTTCAATATAGAACATACCCTTTGCAGTTCCCAACTGCTCTAGATATTCCTTGCAGTTGCGCTTCCAATGACCGGGCTTCTTGCAGTAATGGCAAACATCCTTGGATTTTCCATTGTTTGAAGCCTTTGTCTTGTGCTTCTTCTCGGGCTCGACTTTCTTGGGTGGGGCAGAACGTTTCTTGCCCTTCATACTTGGCCCCTTCTTAGCAGAAGATGAGGAGCCCACCAAGAAAGCTGGCTTATCCTTCTTAAGTGTGGATTCATATGTCACAAGCATATTGACCATCTCTTCAAGGGTGGCCTCTATCTTGTTCATATTAAAATTTACCACAAATCCGTCAAACGAAGAAGGAAGAGACAGAAGCAGTAAATTCACGTTGAGTTCATGCTCCAACACCAAATCAAGAGTTGCTAACTTCTGTATGAGCCAAATCACTCGTACCCCATGATCACGGACCGAAGTCCCTTCACGCATGCGACACGTCATTAGCTCCTTAACAGTAGCGAACCTTTCAGCCCTCGATTGAGCCCCAAAAAGTTCCTTGAGTTGAGCGTGAATGTCAGCAGCATTCACGGTGTCCTCAAATCGCCTCTGGAGTTCATCAGACATCGAGGCTTGCATATAGCATTTGGTCTTGATGTCATGGTCCCACCATGCATCAAGTTTGGCCAATTCCTCCGGACTTACGTCAGCTGGTGCTTCCTTCGGAGGTGATTTCTCTAACACGTAGAGCATCTTCTCTGAAGTCAAGACAATCTTCAACTTCCGGAACCATTCCGTATAGTTTGCGCCAGTTAACTTGTTTTGTTCGAGGATCGAGAATAATGGATTACGCGAATTCATTGTATGAAATACTGAAAAGAAAAACAGACATATATCAATGATTGTTTAAGCAATTTACTAAGACATAAAATAGGCGAAATTTAATTTTATGAATCTCACTCCCACTATTTTAACGATTTCACTACCCTCTAGTGAAAATGGGAAACTTTTTCCTTAGTGAGAACATGGAGTCCAATTGACAAACTTATGGTCCCGAATAATATCAGCCAACCATAATTCTCAAAAGGTAGAGCCCAATTGCTTCCAAAGCAACCCCCATGTTTTTACCTCATGTCCAATAAGGGCCCAATAATATGACGCCGTTTAAAGTGACATGTCAAGATGACCCATCAATATTAAGTTGTGATGGACGGTCGCCATGTGGATCCCCCAATAATATGAGCCGATCCCATGGGAGTTCCACCCAACTTACAACATGTGTCGATCCAATGTACAGCTTTCCGACGGACGGGCCCACCCAATAATATGAGCCGGATCGTATCCGCGGGTAGCATCACATACATTGACCGTTGATGGAAGGTAGGAACATTTAAACAAATTTAAATTTCCTTTATTTATCTTGATATCAATTTTAAATCATATTTAAAATGAGGGATTTTTAATTATGAAAATTTGTCTCATCATTTTTCAATTTATTGTATGCTTGTCGGATTCATACAATTATGTCTAAAACATGCATACAATCATAATATCACATATTATATATAGGATGATCGATTCCATTTCTAATTGACTCGTGGTTGCCAATCACGAGTCTTAGTCCAATCCTAGGTAATATGCAGTATGCAATGCAATCCTATTACATTAGCTTCCAATTTACATTTCTTCGTCTTTATTGTCTGCTGGGCCCACCATCTTCAAATCTTGATCTCCCACTAAATCTAATGTATTTACAATAAATAGCAATGACAAGTAGGGGATACATTTTAGGGGTGGGAACGGGCCATAAACCAAGCCCACTTTTATTACATATGACATTCATATTGGGCCATAAACCAGGCCCATTAATAAAACCAACAACAATAAAACAAATGTAAATTCCTAACATACACCTACAAAATTGGTAATGGCAATCGATCATCCTTATCCAATAATATTTAATTCAAAATTAATTTATTGGATATCATGCATATGACAATTTAAATTTAAACAGGATAAAATCATATTTTATATATAAAATCATATTTTACATATAAAATCATATTTTACCTTTTATTAAATAAAATCATATTTTATCTACAAAATCTAATTTTATAGATAAAATCATATTTTACTTAATATATACATAAGATCAAATCTTATCATCAATTGTACCAAAAATAATTGATTTCAAAATTCAATTTAAGGATAAAATATTAAAATTTTCCAAAAATTCAAATTTATCCAAAAATCAATTTTAAAATTTTCGGACTGGAACAATTCGATCCGATGCCTCGTGAACCAATCAAAAACAATTTTTGACCGGACCAAAAATAAAATTTTAACACATTAAAATTAATTTAAATAAAAAAATAATTTTTCCCGCGGGCCGCCCGGGACACTCCCGGGCTGGCCCGCACCCGTGGGCGCGGGCCGGGGCAGCCCGGCTGCCCCTTTAGGGCAGCGACAATGGCTGTCCTGGCGGCGCCTGGCGCCGCCCCTGGGCGGCGCAGTGCGCTGCCCTGGCGGCGCTGTGTGCCCCCTTTGGGCGGCGCCGTGCGCCGCCCGGGGCAGCGACCGTCGCTGCCCCACCGGGCAGCGATCCAATCGCTGCCCGGGTTTTGCCCGAAAAAAAATTTTTTTTATTTAAAATATTTATTTTGTTTTAAAAAAAACCAAGACTCAAAAATTTTTGTACAATCGATTAATTTAATCGTTTGATCTGAGCAACCTGGCTCTGATACCACTGTTGGAAAAAACTGGCATTCAGATCAATCACGATTGATACCCGGTGCAGCGGAAGTTTAAAAATTTTTATTATGGAACAATTCCATAGTGTGGGTATCAACCGTTTAACGATTAAATTATAAGTGTGTGTAAAATTAAATAACTATTATTAAATTTTACCTTCAATCTCGAAGCGAGATTATTGGACACCACACAGATTTCTCTGCGCTTCTTGTATCTCCCTGGAACTGATGAATATTCTGTCCTTCAATCAGGTCCACGAATGGAGGTTTAATCCCTCTGATAGATTGCACTAGAAAATCTATCAGAAGTTTTCTACGAAGAGAATAAACGAATTTGATTCGCTATTCCAGACTGCAATTCAAAATCACAGACCGGAATTTCTCACGCAGAGAAGGGAGGGGGGGCGGCCGAAATATTTTAGAGAGAGCTAGGGTTTTCGAAAAACTGTCTCTTAAATTATGACCTGTTGTATTGTGATTTCTGTACTGCAATAACTTATTTATAATGCAGGCCACTAACACCTTAGAGCCCATTAGTCATAAGTTGAGGCCCGACAAGCAAAGCCCGCATGTTCAGAAATTAATATAAAATTCATCGTGACTCCGATTGATGAACCGATTTCACCAATGTGCACAGAAACCATTTCTGCACATTTTAAAGTCAAGATAAATTTTCCTGAATCCGAATTCAGTGATTTCCAAAAATGTCCATCCCTATGTCATTTTAGGAAATCCTACTCCCTTACTCTTATTTAAGAAGTCCAACTTCTTTATTCATTAAATTTAACTCTTTAAATTTAACTATCTCAACGGGGATTAAAACTCCATTACACTGTGTGATCCTCAATGGTTCAGGGATACAGCTAGCCGTGGGCTCACAACTCCTTGTGACTCGGAACAACGATTTCCGACTTGCCCAACGAATCATGGTAAAGCGCCTAGCAACATCGCCCCATGATTCCCTAGGTATCACTGATAGTGCCTACAAGAACCAGTAGATTTTGGTTAGCGTACAGTACGGTCCCTTCATCCATATATCCCGATCGAATCAACAACCATTGGTATATCGAGAGTCGCTCAAGATTCGATAACTATGCAATACATCTTGAAGATCAAATTAGTGACATCGCATGTGCTACTAAGAAACCATTTCTTAAATCCCATCAAGTACTCTGGCCAGAGATTCGTCACACTAATATCTCCTCAGATCGCATAGGATATCCACACTCGCAAGTATGTGGTGAATCCTTGACAACAATGCATCGACTCCTATATGTGTTGTAACTGTACCCAATCCCGACACCTGATGACCCCCATAGAGTCGGTAAACGAGTCAAAGCACAGTACTAGCATATAGAGTCTCCATGATGTTTCAAGTAGTAAGGACTAATGGTGTACAACCAAAACCGCGGACTTTATCCACTCGATAAGTGATAACCACTTGGAATGTCCGGATAGGGTAGTTCGATTATTCATCCTATGAATATCCATTTGCATGCTTCGAACATCTCCATGTTCCCTACCAATGAAACGTGGTACTCCGCATCGCAAATGCTAGTCTCAAACTCGAGCGATCCTTATCCTTATTATCGGACGGCTCAATCGACTAGGAACAGTTTAGAATATACAGTGACTATAAGATGTATTTCATGATAGACATCCCCATGTTCTACCACATCTTACATACACTATAGTATATTCAAGGTCTTTATCAAAACAACAATAGTATATCACAATATAACAATATGAAGAAAGATAAAGTCATTGCCATTAATAAAAGTGTAAATTATATTAAACAAAAGATCGTTTGTACAAAGAGTCATCAAAGCCCATAGCCACAAGTTGGCTCACTGGGCACCCACTCTTTCAAGTTCGATCCAAATCCAAAACTTCAATCCAAATCTGAAAATGAAGATTATACAGATTCGATGTCAATTCATCAACTCAAACAATTCCGGAAATCAAACCGAAACAAACAACTGATAATCCAAAACTCGATTTCGACGGCATAACGACTATAAACGGTCAAACTAAAAATCCTCAACATCATCAAACCATTCCAAACAACTCATATCATCTTCCAATCCATCAAAACACAACAAAATCCAACAAAATCCAAATACCCATTTTCGAAATTAGGCTCCAAAAATCATATAAAATCCAAACTTTGTTCTTTTTCCGAACCGACTTCGAATACACGATCTATGCTAGCTCAAGCACAACATACCCGAAAATTATCAAATTCTGACAACCCAACAAAATTCAATGTTCGTGGATCGTAACAAAACTTACGTCAGAATGAAGCCCTCGTTGCGGTGATCGTGAATCTCAACTTGAATCTGAAATCTAACGGTCGGATCGAGCGAATCGGACGGAAGAAAAGATTGAAGAATTCTCCTCTCATGGCTTCCGCTTCAGCACGTACGAAAATGGAGAGGGAGGAGAGGGAGAAGGAGATGAAGTGATGGTGATGTGATGGGGAGGACCACTTGCAAGGATAATAATAATAATAAGTCCCATCTTGCATTTCGGTCCCTGAAAATCCCAATTAAATCAATTCAATCTCGGCTCAATCAATCTCCCTTAATTCCAAAATAAATAATAATCAACTCTGCTAATCTTGAAATAATTAATTTCAGGGCCTTACGATTCTCCCCCTCTAAGAATCGATTTCGTCCTCGAAATTAAAGCAGTTCCATCTCAGAAAACAAGATAAAGTTCGATGACTGCTATAATAATTCTTCTCTCAAAACTCTGAAATCGCGGTTCTAATTAAACTCCGCTTCCTGCACCGTTTCTTTAAATTCGTATCGGCTTAACTGCACAAACTCATCTGAAACGGTTCCGCTAAGAAGCTGCAACTATAATTGGTCAACTCTGAATCGGTTGTCTCAAACAAAACTTGTGACACATCAATTCTAGTCTCAACCTCAAAGAAATTTGCGAAGTTGGAAACAAAAGACGTGAAGCATGTCGCGAAAACCCAAAGGACACGAAAGATTAAAGTAGTGGAAAACAAGGAGAACTGCAAGAGTACAAGTCGGTAGGCGAGATCGTCTATCTCCTTTATAATCTCAAAAGAACTCGAGAGTTCATTGAGAGAGTTCTCTCTCTTAGCAATATGCCACAGCCTCCAAAAGGAGGAATCTTCTGAATTACTTGGCCTCCCTGCACATAAGTACATAGATCTGCGCCGGAATTCGAATACTTCGTTCATCCTTCCTCTCAAGTTGTCTTTATCCCAGACAGGAATTCTCCATCCGTCTATCGAACCTCGAATCAAAACTGATCCCAAGTCAGGGAACTTAGAAAATCATCCCAATTAAATTGGGATTCTCATTTCTTCTCGTACAACTCGTCTACAAAAGATGATACCTCGTCTGATAGCTGTTGTACGGAAACGTCGCAAAAGATGGAAAATCAATCCAGCTAGTGCCAAAATCAAGCACTACAGCTCAGCATATCCTCTAAAAGTCTATATCGCTTTTTCTTGGCTGTCCGTCGTTCTAAGGACAATAAACTGAACCCGATAATAATCCAACAACAAAGTCTCTTAAATACTGAGTTCAAGGTGAGAGTTAGCTCAAAATCTCATTCTGAGAGGACAGACTTTAACAAGTCAACTATCTGAAAATTCTCCTGACAACAATCTCATTCACATTGTCATGTCTGAAATTCATTCGGTACGAAACAGAAGCCGACTACAGTCATATCTCGATTATAATCAGATAGAATCTCCAAATCAAATAGTTCTATACCTCCGTGACCACATGTCGAACGCTCCCAATTCCATTCTGCACGGATAAAACGGCGACAGAGTAAAACAATCTGAAACTCTTTCTGACCAACTTGTCAACATTGGGTCGAGTCTGGAGTTCATTCCATACGGAAAAACAGTAGCAGATTCTGTAATCGATCTAATAGTTCAGCTGACTACTAATTTCCCGACTGAACAATAGCTTCGGAAAGGTAATCATCGAAAAAAAATAATCTTCTTTAAAATCTAACAACAGCTGTACCACAGACAGTTGGTTCTTTAATCCTCTGAACATCTTTCGGTCGTCTGAGAGAATAATGCATAAGTGCAAAGTGCAAATATCAAGGTACTCTGTCTCAATCAAAATCTCTGACACGACAAAACAATTACTCAAAATTGAGGTATTGTCACTATCCTGAAACTCAGCTTGTGTCCAGTACTGACTCTTCTTCATATAATTCTCCAATTCGAATCTGTTTTCTGCGCTATCCCCATATTCTAAATCAATTCTGGCTCAGTTCGGATAAAATAATTCTGGTAGACTTCATATCTGTTCCAGACTCTAAATCAAAAGTGAAACACTCATCGGTCGGCGAAGTCAAGGATAGTAGATAAAATAAGAACAGATCCATCGGCTCAAAGAGAATAATGGTAGTAGATAAAATAATAATAGATCATTCTGTTCAAACCTCCGTTGCTGCATTGAATTACTTCGGATCATACTAGAATTCACCATCAGATTCTGCATCATAATCAATCTGTTCCTCGATATCAAAATCAGTTCGGTTGCGACACTCATACTCTGATTTCTCAGTTCAGAAAAGACGTCGAAAATTCCACTGGAGATAATGATGCCCGATATAACAAGCAATAAGATCACTGTCAATTCAATATCACGAATCGGATGTTGAGTCTCAAACTGCTCCATCTGCTACCATGACTGAGTTAACACATATTTCTTCTGAATAAGAATACCTCCAGAATCTGGATAAGAGAAAGTAATGCACTGAAGATCATCAGTACAAAGGAAATAAGAAATACTGGAGCTCGGCTCGATCTCTTCTTCATGTCAAACAACCGATCTCATAAGATTCGGTTTAGGTATAAGAGCATTCTCTGGAGTTAGATGAGAAATCGGCTCCACGATGATAAAAATCTCTCGAAAATCTGCTATAGAACTCAAAATCTTCAATTCTCAGATACAAATGCCGGTTTGGCTTCAATCAAAATAGCTTCATTCTTGCAATGATCACAGAAATTCCAGCTCTAGAATTAATATGATCGAGGAAAAGACATGTCGATAAAATCAAAATTCAGACTTCTATAGTGAAGCATGCAATGTCTCGACACTCAATTCTGTAAGAACATTCTCCAATACTCTGTATGATCAGTACTATTCTTCGAACAGAACCGAAAAGATCGATAAGAATTTCTAATTTCATCCAAATACCTCTGATAGATTCAATTCAAAAGATCTACAACACTGTAGACGAATTTCACTCCAAACGGTACGACTATACTCCAAAGCAGTCATACCTCGATCCAAGTCCAGTCTTCAATACTTCTTTCTATCAAACTCTCAGCTGATGATGTCTGATCTCAAGTCATTGATGAATCTAACCTCATGACTCAGAGGCAATCCAGAAATCTCATCTGGATGATAACAGCAACTCTCTAACCACTGGTTTATCAACCACTTCAGGCTAGATTCTAGGAAATCGGCTGTGAAGAAGAGAATTCCTCTGCGAAATTATGAAATCAGAAGGTCATTCGGCAGATCAACTAACAAGGGATCCTGGAATCGAGAATCCTTACCGGAGGATTTCTGTTCGCCTATTGACTCGGATCTGAATCTGTCAACTTCCTGAAACAATCCACAGTAATCCTGTACTGGATAAAGCAGCTAACGGAAAATCAACTCAAAATCTGATAACTGAAGTACGATACTGCTCAGTTACAATCAAATCAAAATCTTAATCAAATCAGAATCTGAAGTACAATACTGTTCGGTTCCATCTTATCCCATCAATTCAAAGAATTGCGACTATGGATAATCAAAATTCAACAAACGAGGTGCATCGATAAGTATCAATAAGAAGGAAGATAAGGTGCGTAATCGATCATATCAGAATAAGACTAGAAACCATACTCCATTGCTTCCTGCGGTCGTCATCGGTGAAATCTAAATCTGATCCTCGATAAGAGTACAACTAGAATCTGTTGCCTTGAAGATTGATTCGTCATATGGTTAAGTTCTCATAGATTCTGTTAATGCGGCCGAAAGGAGCAACTGAAATAGCTAGTATCCTTGTCGGAGTTAAAGACACAAGGAAATTCTCTTCGGAGATCTTTCGATAATATCATGATGACAAACTCTGGCAGAGTGTCCAGGCTGATGACAGACCTGACAACATCTTCTGATCTCAACGCACTGCTCACTGATTACATAAGTTGCTTTCTCTTCGATCAAAGGTGATCTCTAAGTCCCTCTAACTCTGATCAAACGATGAAAAGGAAACTGTCGAAGAAATTCTGATGAAAGCGGATTCCAAAAAGTGATTGAACCTTGATTCCCTAATGCTCTCTTCTCCAATTTCTACCAACTTGTATCAATTCTCTAAGTCGGTACCACACCAACCGAATTCTCCGGTCATCTGTGTAGTTCAGAGAATCACCCAACTGTTCAACTTCTACCAACTTGTATCGATCTCTTCTATTCAACTTCTACATCAGACAGCATTCTCGGTACTCTTCAAAATTGGTAATCTAAACGACTAAAATGTCCTCGGTAGTACTCCCATCGGTGTCAGTGTGACATCTAACAGTGCAATAGTGGTACGATCTAGATCATTCGAAGGAGTTACTGCTGGTTGTCGTCTGCTAAAGTTCTTCAGGAGACAATTCTAATAATTAGTAAGAAATGGACACAAAATATCCATCTCAAAATTCGGTGTTCCACATCTCTGTTCGATATGTTCGTTCAACTACAAATCACTGAATTTCGGTTCTCAATCGAATTCTAATTCTCATCGCAAACAATATCTGATCTGCTAGCTCAAGCAGATGGTGGAACTCGGATCCGAAATTAAAATACAGTTCATATTTCAAGTAATTCATGCTTTAAATTTTAAATCACATAATCATGTAATTTCAAGTAATTTACAAATAATAAAGCATGCTTTCAATAAAATCAAGTAATCGTGATTCGAAAATTAAATCACAACTCATGTAATTCAATTAATTCAAGAATCAACAAATTATGCTCGCAAGTATTTAAATAATCATTTAAATAAATCAATCACATGCGAGAATTCAATTCATGCAGACTCAATCTACCCCGCTCACTCTAGTTCAATTCCAAGAATCTTATCGCTTTGATAGCACTTAATGTGAGACCCCGTTTCTAATCTTCTATTCTCGAATAATTACACAAAATCGATCACGAAGAGCCGCGTAAAATCGAATCAAATTTTTTTTTTTTTTTAAAAGAGAGCCTTGCGCCCGCGCGAGGTCATCACCTCGCGCGCGCGCAGGCTACGCGAGCAGAGGCTAGCGGAAATGCTCGCGCCCGCGCGAGAGGAAAGCTCGCGCGCGCGCGGACAAAAACTCCCGAGCCTCTCCAGGCTCCTCGCGCGCGCGCGAGGTGATGCCTCGCCCGCGCGCAGGCAAAATGGAAAGAGAGGGAGGGAGATCCTGGGAAATCAACAAAAGCAATTCTAAAAATTCCAAGACTAAAATACAATACAAATCCATATTTAGAACATACAACGGGTTCTAAGCTCTGCCCAACAATTACAACCAAAAGTCGAGTTCTAGAATAGAGTTCAAAAGACTCAACAAAACTGATACAAGTTCAACGAACTCGACCCTACGACGCGGAGTCTCACTTCTATCAATCTCACCCCGAGCTAACCAAGATGACTCGGTCCAGCTCCTGATCCTCCTGTTGCCAAGTACACATACAAACAAAGACAACAGCCGGATAAACCGGTTAGAAATATAATTTCTAAGTAAAAGGGACAAATAAAGCAATTTCAAATAATATAACAATTCATGCTATATAAAACAACGAGTCAATTAATTCAAAAGGGCACATCAGCTATCAACTCGAAATGCATTAAAATGCAATGCATGACTTCAAAACTCGGGATTATCTAATCGGATAATCGAATATCAATCGGTACTCGGTTGGGATCCCAGGGTCAAGGTTTCACGAACAACTCACCGACACACCCATTCGGGGTGGATGTCGCTCAACTCAGACCCCTAGACTTCAGAGAAACTATAAGAAGCATTCTAGCAATTGGAAAAACTCGAAATCCAAAGCCACTTCAATATAGCTCCCTAAATCATCTAAATTCAAAACGAATCGAATCTTCGGCTCAAGATGTATGCAAATGAAACTAAACTAATTCCATTTAAAATCAAATAATTCAAAACATTCGAGTATGTGATTTCTTTCGGGCACTCGAATTAATTCAAATTCGAGTTAATCGTCCCGTTCATTCAATCGTCGTCTTTTTACCTTTCAAGTTCGTCGAGGATTCAATCTGAAAATAACAACGAACTCTAATAAATAATCAATCGAATCAAAACAATCGAAGCAAAGAAACTCAATCAATATCGAATCAAAACCAGTCGAGCCATCTCAAGAAGTTCAATACTATACTGTTCTTCAATTCTGAATCGATTCAACTCCCAAGTTCGATCCAAATCCAAAACATCAATCCAAATCTGAAAATGAAGATTATACAGATTCGATGTCAATTCATCAACTCAAACAATTCCGGAAATCAAACCGAAACAAACAACTGATAATCCAAAACTTGATTTCGACGGCATAACGGCTATAAACGGTCAAACCAAAAATCCTCAACATCATCAAACCATTCCAAACAACTCATATCATCTTCCAATCCATCAAAACACAACAAAATCCAACAAAATCCAAAGACCCATTTTCGAAATTAGGCTCCAAAAATCATATAAAATCCAAACATTGTTCTTTTTCCGAACCGACTTCGAATACACGATCTATGCTAGCTCAAGCACAACATACCCGAAAATTATCAAATTCTGACAACCCAACAAAATTCAAAGTTCGTGGATCGTAACAAAACTTACGTCATAATGAAGCCCTCGTTGCGGTGATCGTGAATCTCAACTCGAATCTGAAATCTAACGATCGGATCGAGCGAATCGGACGGAAGAAAAGATTGAAGAAGTCGCCTCTCATGGCTTCCGCTTCAGCACGTACGAAAATGGAGAGGGAGGAGAGGGAGAAGGAGATGAAGTGATGGTGATGTGATGGGGAGGACCACTTGCAAGGATAATAATAATAATAAGTCCCATCTTGCATTTCGGTCCCTGAAAATCCCAATTAAATCAATTCAATCTCGGCTCAATCAATCTCCCTTAATTACAAAATAAATAATAATCAAATCTGTTAATCTTGAAATAATTAATTTCAGGGCCTTACAGTTGGCCTCCGTGCTAATGAGCTGAAATCCAATCTATTCATGGCAGCTGTCAAAGAACCAGATCGCAGTGAAATCATGCGGTTAAGTGGGTACCAGATTGGATCGTTTCCTTTTAGGTACCTTGGTATTCCACTTGCCGCTGGCAGACTCAGGGAAGGAGATTATAGTGGCCTGGTTGATGGGATTGCAAAGAAAATAGCCTCTTGGCCCAGACATACTCTATCCTATGCAGGGAAACTTGAGTTACTTCGATCTGTGGTTCAAGGGGTTGAGTGTTATTGGCTCTCTGTTCTCCCTGTCTCTTGTGGAGTCATTGACAAAATTGACAAGATATGCAGGAACTTTATGTGGACTAGCAAACATCCTCCGATTGCTTAGAGGAAAGTTTGCTCACCTGTTGAGGATGGGGGTTTGGGTCTTTGTGACTTGAGAATTTGTAATAAGACCCTATTAGCTAAAACACTCTGGGACATTCACAAAAAGAAAGACACACTGTGGGTGAAATGGATCAACCATTACTATTGGGATAACTTAGAGGACTGGAGAGCCCGAAAAGATGACAACATCTTTTGCAATCCCATCAACCAGAGATGAGCTCGCTGTTAGATTCAACGGTTGGACTAATGCGGCTCTGCAATTGGATAATTGGTTTCAAAAGAGGGATGGACTTACACTTCTCTATAAAAGCTTCTTTGAAGGTGCGGGGAGATGGCCTTGGAAGCCAATTGTCT